>NC_142141.1:43767543-43919058 GCF_024610735.1 Ursus americanus | reverse complement strand
CAGGAACTTACTACAGTAATTTGCCATAGGAAACTAATATGTTCCGTAACAATATATCCCACAAAACCTCAAAATATGAGCGAGAAAGGACCAACCACCACAGCTGCAAGAATCTCACAGTATTAAAAGCTGAGATGGAAGAAATGAAGAATGATAAAGGAACCTTTCATAGACCCTGGATCCAGAGAGCCTACAAATTATTGTCATGTACTCTAGAAAAGTCTAAGAGCATCACCAGAAGCTAGACCAAAATTCACAGGGAGTACCTGGGGACCACAGGGAGATTTTTTGGAGTATGATCAGCGCCAGAATCTAACAGACCTCAGTATCATTCAAGGATAAAGCCAGCACTAAGAAGAAACTATTAAAATGGAATCCAAATTGAGCAAGACAGGGACAAGAGATGAAATGAAAAGGCAAGGTTCAGATAAAAGTAGGGAGCTCTCAGAAAGCAGGAAACCATATCTTTATGACTTCATGAACTGAAAAGAGCAGGAAGCTTAAGAAAATTATCATTCAGGGAAATATGAACACTGGCTGTTTAATAATAAAGATTTGAAAAAATCGCTGTATGCTTAGAAAGGAGAAATAATACTGTCTTTAGTGTATATTCCAAAATATACACTAATAAGATGTCTAGAATTTGCTTCAGAATAATCTAGGGCCAAAATGGGAACACTAAGAAATGGTTTTGGAGGAGGTGTACATAAAGGAAGTTTGGCCATGAATTGGTAACTCTTGGAACAGGAAGTTTCATTGTACTATTTTTTCTACTTTATTATATTCTAAAATTCCCCTAGTAAAAAAGTTTAAAGAGAAAGAAAAAATGGAAAATCCTACCACACTAGCTGGACCGTGATAGCCAGTTTACAAACTACACATTTAATCTTCGTCTGCATCATCCTCAGCTGTCATTTCTTATTGTTTAATTATGAACAAGGATCTTAAAAGATATTTTCAAAACAGCACACATCTTTACTTGGACTATGTAATTAAGTCAATAGAACCTTTTCTATTATTTTTGAAAGACCTTTTCATATTTTTATTACTTATCTACTTTTCCTAAAAGCAATTTGGTACTGATTACCTCATTTCTATTAAATCAGATGTCCCTATGACAAACTAAAATGACATGACTATCCTCAAGCACAGAATGAATAATAAAAGGGTTAGACCTTTCCACAGAAAAACAATTTTGATCAATTTAAAACCCTTAGATTAAAAATAGGATTTTGTCTACATGATGTCAAAACAAACAATCTGGACGATTCCAGTTGAATTCTTCTTTGAGATGTCCAACTCACATATGCATGTTAGGCATTTTTTTCTTATTTTATTTCTGATGTTCTGTTATTATATGGGCACATCACATAAGGAAAACATTCTTAAGAGTTGATGCATGGCATAGGAGGGCCTATGAACGACCTGACATGATATATAAGTGTCTGTCTGTGTGCATTATTTTTGGAAACGGGATCAAAATTTTCCTAAGATGTACATCAAACCAATAACAAGATATGTTATATTCCTGATTCTTTATACACATACTAAATTAAGAATTAAATTTGGTCTTCATATAGCAAATTTCCTTCCACATTGAAGCCAGCTGTCTGCCTAAACTGTAAATGATATGGATAATGGTAATAAGTATCTCACCTTAAAAAGTTCCTTCCATAATTAAACTTAAATAAAAGGGATATATACTTACAGAGAATGAAAAGACAAGCAACAGACTGGGAAAAAAATATTTGCAAAACACATATCTGGTTCAGGACTGATATTCAAAATCTACAAATAATTCTTAAAACTCAACATTAAGAAAACAACCCAATTAAAAAAAATGGAGCACAGATCTGAAAAGACACTTCGTCAGATAATATATTCATAAAGCAAGTGCACATGGAAAGTGATGTTCACCATCATACATCATTAGCGAATTGCAAATTAAAACAAGATACCAAGACACAGCTGTTAGAATGACGAAAATTCACAACACAACACCAAATGCTGTTGAGCTTGTAGAGCAACAGGAACTCTCTCATTCCTTCCTGGTGGGATGTAAAGTAGTGCAGCCACTTTGGAAAGCACTTTCAAAGCTAAACCTCCTGTTACCATATGACCCAACAACAGTGCTCTTTGGTGTTTACTACCCAAATGTGTTGAAAATTTATGCCCAAACAAAAGCCTACACGTGAATGTTTTATAGCAGTCTTATTAGTCATTTCCAAAACTTGGAAGCAATCAAGAGATACTTCAATAGATGAACAAACTGTGGTAGAGTCATATAATAGAACATTATTCAGAGATACCAAAAAAAAGAGTTGTCAAGCCACAAAACAATATGGAGGAACCTTACATGTATATTTCTCAGTGAAAGCAATCAGTTTAAAAAGGCTACATATTGTATGATTCCAATTATATGGCATTCTAAAGAAGGCAAAACCACAAAGACAGTAAAAAGAGGGGTTGTAGGGGCTGGGTGGGTGGTAGTGATCCCTGGAGCATAGGGGACTTTTAAGGTAGTAAAATTACTACTGTGTACAATACTATAATGGTGGATACATGTCATTACACATTATACATTCGTCAAAACTCTAATATAAATTATGACTTTACTTAATAACAATGTACCGATATTGGCTCATTTGTTGTAACAAATATATCACACAGGAAACTGTGTGGGAGGCAGGTGGTGTGGGAGCATATGAGAACTCTCTGTACTTTCCATTGCCTAAACCTAAAACTGCTCGAAAAAACAAAATCTACTAATTAAAAAAAAAGTTCTGAGGAATATTTATTAACCAAAAGTTACAGGGTACCAGAGGTGGAGGGGGTACTAACTTGTCTAATTTGCCTTAACTTGTCTTTGTATGACAAAATAATCTAAAGCCACACAATCTTGCTGTGTTACAAATTGACTTCTTAACAAATAGCCCTAGGTTTTAACTAATTTAAAATGGAGATGTTTTTATTTATATCAAATGGGATGTGTAATATTGTAAGTTGAAAATAACACTTGCAATCGACTTACTACGTTAATGAAAGTATTTTGAAGGTGAACAAAATTAAGTGAAGGAAGTCAAATATCTTAAATTGTTCTAGGAGATAAAGCCCTTACTGAACTTTCTTTTCATGAAAAACATCAATCAAAATGTGGTATAGAAGGAAATTTTGTTACATCAAAGTTGTTTATAAAATCAAAAAGAACAGTATGTTTTAATATGTTTGTACTGTTGCTAAATCCTCAAATGTTTCTTTCATATCGCCATTGTTAATTATGGCCTTCAATCTAGCTTTATCATTTTTGAATAATAATTTAGATTTGCATTAGGTGAAATGTGTTGTCAATTAAATCAAGTACAGAAATTCAAAGACTGTCTTGATCTGGAGATATTGGAAAATTATAGGTGACATCTCCCATGAAATTTTAAAGCAAACTTTCTTTGAATATTAACTGAGAAAAAAAATAACTGTGAAAACACATTTTTTTTTTTTTTCTAAAAAGCACATTGTCAAAACATACTATGTAGAATATGGGAAAGTTTCCAATGCCTATATTAACATTTCTATAACATTTTAACCTCTAAAAAAAAAGTTAAACATTGGAATCTTAGCTGTATGAAGCCAATCCTCCATTTTAATTAATATCTAACTGAAGGAGTTCAGGACAGGACCCACCGTCCCCAGAATATGCCACTATGGCATGTGGATTATTTTGAGCTGAAGGCACTTGAGACCCTGTGGGCTCAAGAGAAACTTTTGTCCCTCCACTAATTAAACACAAGGATCTAAATTGGGAGTCTTTCCCAGAGTAAGGGTTTTTAACAGAGATAAAAGTTATATGAGTGGCCCATCTGTAATGGCAGGGCGTAGCCTATGACTTCCTGATACTTATTGTGGAGTGTCTGAGCATTTTATAAGTTAGTTTTTCGGTTACACAGATGAATGAAAGATATGTTGAAGAGTTAAACTTGAGATTAATCAGTATTGCTATATGTCAGTAAAAGTGTTATACAAATGTAATAAATGACTGAATTATCTTGCACTGAATGTACACATTTAATGCTTTCATTTTTATTTAATTACTCTGTGGCAGTCTGTTCTCTGCTTTATATTGTAAAAATCCAGAAGATAGGGGCCATGTCTATATAAATCATTTTATGTGACATTATCTGAAATACTGTGCACGTGGACATATATTTAAGTTTTATTGAGAAGTAGATAACATTTCATAAAATTATGTGCAATTTTAATTTTTCCTGTATCCCTTGATATTTCTTCAATGAAAACAGATACTTGTATTATTTCTAAAAAAATGGTTTTAAAAGAAAAGTTAGGTATAAATTTAAATTAGTCTATCTTCTGTTTATCTCATAAAAAGTTGGTTCTTGTTTTTATATCCCCAAATATATTATTTTTACTTTGTATAAGATGTGGAATTATTGGCTGGAACTATTTCAATGCAAAAAGTTAAGCTCTTAAAATATTTCGAGGTACAACCTTTAGTTTCAGAAACCTAATACTTCTATAAACCAGAAAAATTAGTCTATTTAGGTAGATAATTAGCCTGAGACTAACTCATTGACACACTTACAAGAATAATCATGATAATGTAAAAGTATTATTTTCATAAGTCAAAATCAAACAGTAATAATTAGTTTTTATACAAAAGCCAATTGCTATGAAATAAAGTCTCCATATTCCATGAACCAACACTATTCCAAACCTTTGGGAAAACTATTCATGCTATAGTACTTTTATGCATTTTTTCCAATTATTCAACAAATATATATATATCGGACATCTACTATATTCCGGTCACTTTAGGAAAAACAAGAATAAATAATGAGTAATACAGAATTTTTTCCACACCTTCCAATATTCCAGGAAACCCAAGCAAATCACTTTTCTATTAAAATACAGTGGAAAGTGTCATGAAAAGAAGCAATTAACCTTTTCTGAGTAAGACAGGAGAATTTTTGGAAGCTGACACATGAAGGATAAATTGAAGTTGCTAGGAAAAGATAGTGTGAGTGTGTGTTTAGTGTTTGTGTCTGTGTGTGTAAAAGAGAGAAATAAATGTTCAAAGATGGAAAATAGCATGAACAAAAGATTAGAAATTGATGGGGTTTTGGTTAAAACTGATTTAATTATTCTAAAATAAGCCTATTCTATTTCATTGTGGAAATTGCAATCTTGCCTTATAGACTCAGCAGCTATTTTGGGAAGTATTTCTCCTTTCAGAAGGAGTCCACTGTAATGAATCATCCCAAATCACACTTAATGGCCATCCAATTTTCCAAAAATGGCCACAAAAACATTTCCATTTCACATACTCTTCTGCAATTTGACTCTCTTACTTTCTCACCAAGAAGTGCAGTCTATTTTTTAACTCCCTTGAATGTATGCAGGTTCTGTGATTGCCCAGATCCTTAGTACATGGCAGAAATGAGACTGTGCTAGTTTGGGCATAGCCCTTAACTAATTTGGCAGCTTCCACTTCCTGCACCTGTGAGCCAGTTGTCATGTAAGAAGGCCAACTACTCTGTGATCATCATGTGTGAGGAGACCAGGCCATGTGGAAAGACCCTGGAAGATGAGACTTCAGGTGGAACGGTTTACAGAGAGAGACTGAAAGTTATGAGTGTACAGCTGTTCTAGAAACTAACTCTCCAGGCCAGGCCACCCCAGCTAAACACAATGTTGACCAAGGTCTACCTGCTTGGCCAAACCTTTCCCACATTCCTGATACACAGAACTGTGATGGAAAATTTGTGTTTTAAGCCACTATGTTTTGAAGTGGTTTCTGATACAAGAATGTATAAAGAAAACAAACTACTTACAACTTAAAGAAACACTTTGGAGTTCACTACCTAACTATAGCAAATGAATAGTAATGTTGCCAAGCTATTTGAATGGCAATAATGATAATAAAAGTTGTTATGGGCTGATTTTTTTATCCCCCAAAATTTGTATGTTGAGGGCCCAATCTCCAGTCTCTCAGAATGTAGTATTTGGACATAGAGCCTTTAAAGAAGTAATTAAGGTTGAATGAAATCATATGGGTGGGCCCTAACCTATATTTGGAGAAAAACTTTCAAAGATGATTAAATTCAATGGTGGCCCTGAGGGTGGGTTTAATCCAATACAACTGGTGTGTCTTTATAAAAACAGGGAGAGACACTAGGCATATGTGCAGAAAAAGGCCATGTGACAACGCAGGGAAGGGCAGCCATCCCCAAGGCAAGGAGAAAGGCCTCAGCAGGGAAGAAGCTCCCCATTTCTTGGTCTTGGACTTCTAGCTCCAGAACTGTAAGAAAATACATTTCTGTTGTTTAAGCTATGTAGTCTGTGGTGTTTTGTCATTGTAGCCCTAGAAAACTAATACACTCTCATCTTGTGCCAAAATTTGTACAAAACATTTAATGGAGTTAATTTCATTGATTTTTTAATAGTAGCTCTATAGGTGAGGATCATTGCTATTGCATGAGAAATATGTCTCAGCTGTTATTTCAGGTGCTAGTACAACAAGTATAGGAGTATCAAAATCTATACAAATTCTATATCATATATACAATATAAAATTATTGGGTAAAACTATTTTAATGTAAAGAGGTCAAATCTGTTAAATCCTTTAGGGCCACTTTGAGCTTTCCCTTCTGGTTTCCTCTCAGTAATTTCTGAAAGTGCTAGATCTAGCAGAAGGGGCACATTCAATCTCAAACTTCCATGGAATTTTGTCATTTCAGTCCTAAAGTAGAAATGATGACTATTTGATATTATTTG
The DNA here is from genome assembly GCF_024610735.1 of Ursus americanus. Lineage (NCBI taxonomy): Eukaryota > Metazoa > Chordata > Mammalia > Carnivora > Ursidae > Ursus > Ursus americanus. The sequence goes on along the minus strand of NC_142141.1, from coordinate 43,912,272 downwards.
GGTGCTTTTTCCTTATGATAATACATTTTTGGTTCTTTACCAAGCAATTTTTTTTTTTTGCTATTATGTCTATGTTTTTAGGCTTTGAACATATTTTTTGTATAAGGAAACAAAATTCTTCTCTACTGAGGAAAAGAATGAATGGCACCTACTCCTTGCCCTGAGGGAGCATACAATTGAGTAGTGAATATAGAGTTCTAGAGCATACTAGGACTATAATAGAAAGGATAATCTATGTAAATCATAGATGCTTTTAGCTGAAAAGTGATGTAAATCATCTATTCTAATAAACTTTTTATAGCCAAAGGGAATTGGCACTGCTATCCCATCCAAATGTTCTCTGATTTATTGCTGTCAGCCTGAAGGAACACTCCTAGGCAATTAGCTGGACCTATCAGAGATGTGTACCTCTCGGGGCCACTTTCTCAGAAGTGGTTACCCTTTCTTTCTGTTTTATGAGGATTTTATGAATATAAAATAGTATGGTTAGATAAGAGATTAAGAAAATAATGTCTTATTGTTGATGTCTATTTTTCCTCTGCCCAAAAATATCTCTTAGTAGTCTTGTTGAATATTTGATCTTATTCTTCCACTGTTCAAATGTTATTATCAGTTGAAGGATTCTTTGGAATGCAAATGGAAAAACACTTTTAACTATTGTCATGGATCACTGTGACAGGGCTTCAGCAAAAAAAAAACCCCAATTCCCAACTACATCCTCAAGTTCCCCATGGCAGGACCATCTTAACTTTCTCTCAGTTGAACTTTGTTTCTACATCTAGAATTCTTCCATTTTCCACAAACTATTTTGCACCTATGCCCATTCTTTTTTTCTTCCAATTTCAAAAGATTTTTTATCTTTGTAAATATTAACCCACAGTTATTCCCTGTCATTTACATTTCAAATGTTCTAAGGGGTGTTTTTCTGTACCATAAAAATATACTCTATTTTTTTTTTTTTCTATTTTAAAACAATGCCTGGGGTCCATAGGTGGCTCAGTCAGCTGAGCATCCAACTCTTGGTTTTGGCTCAAGTCATGGTCTTGGATTGTGGGATTGAGCCCCACGTTCTCCACGCTCAAGCACGGAGTCTACTTGAGATTCTCTCCCACTCACTCCCCTCTGCCCCTCCCCCCACTCCTTCTCTCTCTCCCTAAAATAAATAAATAAATAATGAATTAAATAAATCTTTTTAAAAAGTTTTAAAAATAAAACAATGACCTGTCTTGGAGATACATTCCTAGCTATTTGATTCCTCTAAAGCATTGCTACAAAACTTTGCCTCCCCTTTATTCCAAACTCACTCCTCAACAACTTGAATCTAATTACCACTAAGATGGCTCTGGTCATTAGTCACTTTCTGATTACTAAGTTCAAAAGGCTCACTTAGTTTTCATCTAGGAAGCATTGGACACTGCTGATAATTTCCTTTAATAAGTTTTTTTTTTTTATAGATTTCTTCTCTTTTTGTTCTTCTACCATATCTCCTGTATTTCAGTCCTCTCTGACTGCCACTTTGGGTTTTTTCATGGCCACTATTCCCCTGTCCAAATATTTGCAAAGAAAATGTGGAATAGAAGCAATCAGTGCCTGTTTGCAAGATGTGGTGGCATTCCAGAGATGAATGTGGAATTGTCTCCCCCCAGGAAAAAGTCAAGAATCTTTAATATAACATATGCCATTCAGCCTGACCTTGTCCCACAGCCTGCATTTCCCCATACCTCAATAAAAATACTCTATCTTGTATTATTATTAAAATCCTCATTTATGTTATTCCAATTATCTTAATATTTATTTCCTTTTCACTGGCTAGGAGTTCTTTCTCTATTCAATCTTTAAACTTAGCCTAATGTGTTTATTTATTTATTTTTTTAAACTCTTTTGACTACTGCCCTTCCATGTGGAATCTGTTGACCACTATTGACCTCACAAGTTACACTTTCTTTCCTATGCATTATCAGTTTATCCTTAGCTACTAGAATAATCCAGGATCGTAAAAATGCACCCCAGCCATTCCATCTTGAAATAATAAAAATAGAGACAACAATAAGAACAGTAACACTAACCACTGAAACAACAGAATTCAATTACTATCTGGATACCACAAGCCTCCCTATTCCTCTATTATTTTGTTGTTCCTTTTCATGATAAAACTTCTATAAAAATATGTTAACTTTTGGCATTTCTGCTTTTTCAAATTCCTTTACATCCCTCTCAAAAATGACTTTCATCCCTACCCTTCTTTTCTTCCCCCCATAACCCAAACTATTTTTATTAATACATACAACAAACATAAAATTATTCTATCAAATTGCTATCAACATTTGCAAAAGCTTACTTTTAATTTCTGTTCCTAGCTCACTGTTTCTTTACCTAGCTCATCTAGCAAACAGTTACTGGTCCAGGACCCATCTGTGGACTCTTCTTTGCTTCTGGCAGTCACTCTCTAGGTCTAGGGGTCATAACAGCTTTGCTTGCTGTTAACCCCAGGTTCACACACAGTCTGTTGTGGTTTCCCTAAATCCCACTTGCATATTTGTTATTAGTCTTTTGTAAATAAATGAACCTGCCTCACCTTATTTTGAGTGGGCCATTTGCTTCCTGTTGCGACTGTGAATTTGGGAGACAAAGACACTGCTCTTATAAAGGTTTACAGAACTCTGCCAGGTTCCAAGTCCAAAATAACGGTACTAAGCCTGCATCTTCTTGAGCTCTTTGTTCACTGCTTCATTCATCATTCTCCTCACATAGACTCTAACAGTTTCCTGGTTTTCCTCTAGCTCGATGTCTGCCCCTTATTAGTCTGCTCCTATGAGCGTCTCTTCATTATGTGTATTATAAACAGTGGGTCTCTCAGGGCTTGATCCCAAGCCCTTTTCTATACCTACCCCTACCTATGACTACATATATGCTCGAAACTGTGAAGACCATGCAGATGGTGATAATTTCTAAATTGAACACCTCCATTCTAGATCACTACCAAGTTCCAAGCAAATCTCTAATTAACAACTGTATTCGGCCACTCAAAAGTCTAAAGCCATCTTGAATTTCACATGTTCAAAATAGAATTTCGCTAATCACTTCCTCCAAGTTTGTCTCTCCCCTCAGCCCCCTCAATAATTAACCAGCCAGATCATACCAAAAGTTAGGATTCATTTTGCTCATCCCCTTTACTCATTACCTACATCCAGTCTTCAATAAATCCTAAAAGGTCTGCGTCCAAAACATGAACAAGTTTCTCCAACTCTCTTTCTCAATCATTGCCATTCTAGCCATAGTAACCATCATTAGTCATTTCTAATATAACTGAATTTGATCTTTCTTGTCTCCATTTATTGCTATCAATTCATTGCCTACATAGGAAGCCAGAATGGTATTTTTGAAATATAACTTTGGTAATGTAATTTCTCATTTAAAAATCATTAGATGGCTTCACATTGTACTAAGAATAAGTCTTAACCTATCATCATATTCACCTTAGACTACAGGACAGTTCTTAATTTTACTTTGGACTATGTCCTCAACTTAATCTAATGCTAGGTTTTTTTCGGTTTACTAACTCAGGACCAGTAGTCTGTTTCTGTTATCTGCACTTGCCTTCCTTCATCCTTTTCCTTCCTGCTTAGAAATAGATGTTATGGGGTTCCTGGGTGGCACAGTCAGTTAAATGTCTGCCTCTTGGTTTTGGCTGGGGTTGTGATCTCAGGGTCATGAGATCAGGCTCCGCATAGGGCTCCGCACTCATTGTGGAGTCTGCGTGAGATTTTCTCTCCCTCTCTCTGCCTTCCTCTTTGTGCTCTCTCTCTCTCTCTCTCAAATAGACAAATAGATCTTAAAAAGAAAAAAAAAAGAAAAGAAAGAAAAAAGAAAAGAAAAGAAAAGAAAAGAGAAAAGAAAAAGATGTTACGACTGGAACTGCAACAAACATTTGGTATCCAGAAAGTGAAAGGCATATTGATGGTAAAGGCCCATGTGATGAAGTTGCTGGGGTGAGAAGATAATGAACTTGTAGCTTGATGGTATGTTAGTCATGGACTACCTACCACTGGACTTGTTATATGGGAAATAGATACTGCCTATATATTTTGACCCATATTATCTGTGACTTTTACAATAAGATCAACAATAAAACCAGCATATTGTGTTTTAAGAGCCTACCACATCTTTAATGGGTATATCTCCATTAAGATGGTGTTATCTTATGGTATATGTTTACCCATCTTTAATGGGTATATCTCCATTAAGATGGTGTTATCTTACGGTATATGGTATATGGTATATGGTATAACTGTTTTCACCAACTAGAGACCAGGAAACTAAAAAGCACTGGAGTTAGGTACATGTCCTACCCCCTAGAAAGAATAGGCTCTAGTAAAGTCTTTTCCCATGCAGAGTAGGACTGTTATGTAGAACTATATGAAAATATTTTATAACGGTTCTTCTTCCCTTTCATGAATCAGACCCACAAGTCTTTCTTGACTAAAGTGAGAACCTGGAGGGGTAACTGGAGATAAAACTCATGAAGATGCCTCCCTACACGCCCATAAGACTGTGGCCTTGTGGAGTTTCTTATGTTCCAGAAGGTTCTGCTCCAGGCAAACAGTTCTTTGTTATGATTCTTGCTATTCACCTTTCTCTCCAGATTTCATCATCTTCAATTCTTTCATGGGTCCAATGAAAGTAATAATTTTTCAGTTTATTCAGATTTTTTGGTTGTTGTTGCCATTGTTTCTTTGTTTAGAGTGGAAGTGATAACTTCCAATCTCTTCACATGTTGGAACTAAACCTAGCAGTCCAGACACTGATTTTTAATATCCCTGTCTTGAAGAGGACACCATTTTATTCATATTTCATTTGCAAGAACTACTAACATGGCCATAACTAGATAGGAATGGATCTGGAGAATACAGTCCTTCATTGAGCAAATACTTAGAGGAAGCACATATTTTGGTGGTCAAATAGGTTTTTCAATTACAAAGCCTATGAGGGAGAAAGGAAAAAATCAACACTCAGAAAGTATTTTTTGAATATCAAACACTATACTAGATATTTTATAACTGATTTATTTACCCTTATTATAATAAGAGATAATATTTTTGTCCTCCTGTGAGAGATTGGAGCAGAGAAGTTGGTCAAATGCCCAAGGACAAATGTCCAAGGACACATAAGTCAATTACTAAGTGATCTGAAATTTTAACCTAAGTCCATATAATTCCCCAGAACATGTGGTTTTGTAGTACGATTAATCTTAGTAATTTTATTGGGATTTTAATGTATATATGATTGCATTTATAAAGTTATTTGAAAAGAATTAGTCATTTTTACTATAAAATCTTCTAATAAAAGACATTGTAACTTTCTTTAGTTAAGTTGATTTGGATATACTTGACTTTATGTATAAAACATACAACATGTTTAGTCTTGCTTTTCCTAAGCATGATTACATTTGCTAGATCACAGTTGTTGCTGCAAGGGCTTTCAGCCTCAACCAGACACCAGAAACAGTCCAGAATTCTTTTTCTTTATATTGCATTTCCTTCCACTGTGGTGAATAGGATTTTCTTTCTTTTTTTTTTTAAAGATTTTTTTTTTTATTTATTTATTCGACAGATATAGAGACAGCCAGCGAGAGAGGGAACACAAGCAGGGGGAGTGGGAGAGGAAGAAGCAGGCTCATAGTAGAGGAGCCTGATGTGGGGCTGGATCCATAACGTCGGGATCACGCCCTGAGCCGAAGGCAGATGCTTAACCGCTGTACCACCCAGGCGCCCCTGAATAGGATTTTCTAAATGCAGTTGTCTCTTGGTTTTCACGTATGGGAAAGTTAGTGAGAAAATAACTTACGTCTTGGGGCGCCTGGGTGGCACAGCGGTTAAGCGTCTGCCTTCGGCTCAGGGCGTGATCCCGGCATTATGGGATCGAGCCCCACATCAGGCTCCTCTGCTATGAGCCTGCTTCTTCCTCTCCCACTCCCCCTTCTTGTGTTCCCTCTCTCGCTGGCTGTCTCTGTCTCTGTTAAATAAATAAATAAAATCTTAAAAAAAAAAAAAAGAATTAAAAAAAAAAGAAAATAACTTACCTCTTATTTGTTGCAGTTCTTATGTGGTTATAGTCCTTTCTTTTCCAAAGACACCCCCTCTATCTGTCCTATTTTTTTCACTTAGTTTTTATTTTTGTGCTATCTTTTAATGTAAATAATACAAATAACCACATTCTTTCCTTTCACATTTGTGTCTACTGTAAAGACCTTGACACATTTTAGACACTTAATGAATATTTGTTAAATAAATGAATAAATTAGTGAAATCAGATCACATTGAATATGTTCACATATATTTAATAAATTGATTAATGAATGCCTTAATATGAAATCCTGACTTCTTTTCCTTTGTTATGGTTGAGATCCATTCATTGCCATTAGAAATATAAAATACTATATTCAGGATTAAAATGATTATATTAAATCTGCCTCAGAATTCAAAGTAATACTTATTAAGTTTAAAGAAATCTGAATTATGGACCACTATTGAAAATCAAACACATATATTGTTGATGGTTTAAACATGAAAATAAATATGTATCTTTCTTTCAAGTTGGTGGATTTCTTTAACCTAAAATCTAATGTTGCATAATTGTTTCATTATATATTATACTCACATTATATATATACTACATATATATATACACACATATATATTGTATATATTATATATATATTATATAAATATAGCTACATGGCTACTAAAGGTAAATAGTGTATTTCAATGAAATCACACTGATTTACTGCCAACTAATGGACAACTTCTAGATAAATAGGGCTATAAATGTTTGTAAACATTGGATTCCACATAACACATTTCCTCAGGGAGCTGTTTCATGTTAATGAGCTTTATATTTTTGAATTTGCAATACCCTGAAGGAGCACAAAGCAATAATGCCATCATCGGAGCATAATGTGAAGCAGTTCATTCAGATAACTTAGTGTAACGGGCCTTTTCTGTATATGTAATGCTGGATAAAGCAAATGAAATAAATTAACTCAGAGCAGACCACAGACTATATTGGATAATATAAGCACAATAATATAATAAAATTGAATTATTGTAACATTGTTATACATTGGAATGCATTTATATATGAGGGTCCTATACAGAAAGGCAATGGATTTGGATTCCAATAATCTGTTTTAGCCTCTGTTTTTCTAGTTATTAAATCTGTGGTTTAAAGTGTATCACATAAATTCTAAGATACCCAGTTCCCTTATCAATAAAATATCCATAATATATGACTATTACTTAGTTCTTTTATTTTGGTTAATGTTTTGAATGGAAGTATTTCACATGTAGAAATAACTAGCAACTGTTGAAAATGTGGAACAAGATTAGAGAAGTCAGAGTCCCTGATACAGAAGTAAGACATGCTCACAACTGGGAAAGTTAAAATGATAGCAGTTTGAGGTTTTCAATAAAAAAAGATTCTAGAAAGAAAAAAGAATTAAGGGCAAAATTTGAAAAAATTTCTCTAGTCTATCTCTCCCTCAAAATGCCATTCCATTTATTCAGTTACTTACTGGCCGTGTCAATGCAAATATAAAACAGACACCACAAAGATTTTTGTGTAGTAGAATCAAGAGTGAAAGCATACCAAAATCAATGAAATTCTAAGATCCATTTAAAAATTAAATTTTGGTTGCTTTCTCTGATCATGATCATATGTTTACGATCATTAACAATCCATTATCTCCAGTACTTAAAATAACTTTAGCAGAAAATATAGGTAGTAACACTAAAGAACCAAAGACCTCAATTTTTATTTTAAATGTTTTATTTCATATGTCTTTTATTATTATCAATCTCCAATTATTTTTAGAAATGCCAAACAACAAATGAGTAAATACAATACAAATACACATTGATATTAAGATACATCACTATAGCTATGCTTTATAGACATTGAAATTTCATAGATTATTCTTTTTGCCATAAATTAATAACAATTTGAATGAATGCTTAATTTAATCTAAATATTTTAAAGGTTATTTTATGTATATATTTTAAGGTTTATAAAATATATGAAGTCACTTTTATTATCCCAAATTTATGGATGAGTAACATAATATTATAAAGGTTAAATTACTTATAAATGATCATACAGTCAATAATTTAGATAATTAGGTTTTGCATTCAGGCAGTTTGACCTCAGGGACAGTACACTTTATCTTTATAACATAAAGTCTCTCATATGTACAGTCTTTCATGGAAATACTACAGTAATAATTGTTACATGCATTCACACATACTTGTCTAGATGAAAATCCATGTCTAGATGAAAAAGTCAAAATATCTTTGTTGGGATATAATAACGGAATGCAATCTATAAACTCAAGTGCCTTTACTCTTTCTCCCTTAAGTATGACAGATAATAAATATAAAAGGTAATAAGTTTTGAATAATAATCAGGGCAAAAGAGAAAAGAGTGAATGGTTCAATTCAGATTCATGATCATCTGTGATGCTCTATCAGAATCAAATACTCAGTTGATTCCCTTCTTGCTTTAGATTTTCTGTACCTAACAATTCACATGCTAGTAGTGAATTTTTTCACTCATGCCAGAATGAAAGAGGATATCATTAGCTATTCAATTATGATCTAGAATTGGTTTTTTTCTATCATTTTCTTTTATACGTTAGACTATTATTTGACATTAATAAGACTAAGGATGTAGAGGAGGTGGCAATGGAAAAATATTTGTAGTTATTGTGGTTTCTAGACTACTTCTTTGTATACTACATTGTATAAGCAATGGTAAGATTGACCCAATTGTGTTGTCCTCTGGTCTTTTATCCTTTGACTGAAAAGACCAGTAAGAATACCAAATCCCCCTGAAAGATTGGGGACAACACTAGGAACAGAAGGAAGCAAACCACAGGAGAAGCAGAAGCAGCAGAAGAAAAAATGGAAGAAAAAGGGGAAGGAGGAGGGGGAGAAGAAGTTGAGCAAGAAGAAAGAGGAAGAGGAGAAGAAGGAGAAGAAATTGAACAAGGAGAAGGAGAAAGAGGAGAGGGAAGGAGGAGGAAAGAAGGGTAGATGGCAGCAACACTAACAACCACAAAAAATGATTTTTCATGTTCAATCATATTCACCGAGCTTTTTATATAGAGAAAAATAACGTAACTGCATGTCTTCTTTTTTCAAATATCGAATACCTATTAAATTCCCAATCTTCTGTCAGTGCCTTCCATTCACTAGACCTTACCTGAAACCAGGTTGCAAAGGAACCAAATTTACGTAAGCCACACTCCTGTGTCACAGAACAGGTCAAAGAAAGGTATAGGTTGAAACCAAAGTGAAAGTGGAATTAATGCAATACCTTTGCTTTAGAGAATTTAGTTTAGTTTTGTTTTAATTGAACTATATACTTTGTGTACATAAACAATATATAACTTTTTTGTGTGTATGAGTGTGCTTAGGCTTTCTTATTTTGAAGTCATCTAAAATAGGTTTTGAAAAACAGTTAGTGACCTTTAAAATTACAAGGGAAAAAAATCCCGATAATTTTAAATTGTAGAACACGTCTTACCTCAACAGTCTACCCACTGATGCAGGATAAACAATGACAACATGAAGCCACTTGTAACTTATGTTTAAGAAATCAGTCATTGCCAGAATGAGAGGCTTGCACCATTTTGCCCCTCTGTTTACATCTCCTACCTTCCTCCTTAGAAGTAATCACTTTCCTAACTTTAGTGAGAATCATTGCTCTATTTTTCTTCATTGTTTTACCAGTATCATATGCATTCAAATAATGTAGTTAATTTTTGAATAATTGTAGCAGGCAGAATAATAACCCCCATAGATGTCAATGTCCTAATCCCTGAGCATGTTACATTATATTGCAAAGAGGAGATAAGGTTGCAGAATGAACTACGTTTTCTAACCAACTGTCTTTACAATTGGGAGTAAGTTGGAAGAATGAGTTGAATAGAATTCACTCTTTTCCCCTTCCTCTGAAACTGTGTGTGTGTGTTTAGAAATAGAATTTCTAAGTTAATATATACATATGTGTATAAATATATTCAAATTTATTAAGAATTTGTCTTCATGGGGTGCCTGGATTATTCAGTTGCACTTTTCCTGGAACAAAGAAGCTGGAGGACATCATCTCTCTCCCCCACCTCCCAGCAGAAACACATGGCCATCTTTGGGAACCAGTGTGGCACCCACATTCACTACCTCACTTACTTACACTAAGCCATGTCTTCCTCCCACCCCCATGGATTTCAGTGAATCTGCCCTTTCTAGTCACATTTTCCTCAGTCCCAGTACTGCAGGTCACCTACCCCAGAAGACCACCAAAAACCTTGCCAGTAACACATCTACTGGCCCATGTGTTTTGTGGTGTCCTGGCCTTGGCTGTGGCAGTGGTGGCAATATGAAAACCCTGGGGGTATGTTGTTAAAGTTGCACTTGCTTTGCATGCTTTGCATATATGCCCAGGCTTCCCTGGTCTCCGTCGTGGCGACTGCAGGGCTCATTTCACATGCAGACAAGCATGCACCTTGTTAAAACTGCACACCTGACCTAGGACCACACATTGCCCGCAGTAGTCAAAGATAGCCTCTATAGATGACGAGACCGAAGGACAAAGCAGCCAGGCTACAATAGCAGGGCACATGCAACATATATAGGAGATACCTCTTGAAGTGCCAGGTTCTGGTGAACAGGTGACACAACACTGCAGGGAATTACAGGTCTCTTCTTCATGAGATCATTACTCTCGAGAGTAGGAGATGTAGCTGACTTTCCTTACAAATAGAAACAGACACAGAGTTAGACAAAATGAGGAGACAGAAGAGTATATCCCAAATGAAAGACCAGGATAAAACCACAGCAAGAGCCCCAAGTGAAACATGTAAGTAATATGCCTGATACAGAATTTAAAGTAATGATCATAATGATATTACTGGACTCGAGAAAAGCGTGGAAAACATCAGTGAGACCTTAACAAAGAGATAAAAAAGAACTAATCAGAGATGAAGAACACAATAAATGAAATTAAAAATACACTCGATGGAATAGAAAGCAAAGGAGTGAATTAATGATCTGGAACACAGAATAATGGAAAGTAATCAAACTGAGCAGGTGAGAGAAAAAATATGCAAAATGAGAAGAAATAGGAACTCAGTGACTTCACTGAGTGTAATAATATTCTCATTATAGGAATCCTAGAAAAAGAAGAGAGTAGAAAAAGGGGTGGAAAATTTATTTGAAGAAATGATAGCTGTAAACTTCCCTAATCTGGAGAAGGAAAAGATATCCAGATCTAAAAGCACAGAGATTTTCCAGCAAAATCAACCCAAGGAGATCCACACCAAGACACATAGTAATGAAAATGACAAAAAGTAATGATAAAGAGACTATTCTAAAAGCAGCAAGAGAAAAGAAAACAGTTACATATGAGGGGAAACCCCTTAAGGCTATAAGCAGATTTTTTGGCAGAAACTTTGCATGCCAGAAAAGAGTGGCAGGATATGTTCAAAGTACTGAAAGGAAAAAAATCTGCAGCCAAAATATTCTATCCAGCAAGTCTACCATTCAGAATTGAGGGAGAGATAAACAGTTTTTCAGATAAACAAAAGCTAAAGGAGTTCATGACCACTAAACCAGCCTTACAAGAAATGTTATACGGGACTCTTTGAGTGGAAAGGGAAGATCTTACGTAAGAGTTAGGAAAGTAGGAAATACAAAAGCAGTAAAAATAAGTATGTCTGTAAAATTAGTCAAGGGATTCACAAAATAAAAGGATGTAAAATATAACATCATATACCTAAAACATGGGGAATAGGGGGAGGGAGGAGTAAATTAAGCAACCATCAACTTAATATAGATGGCTATATGCAGAAGACGTTAGTGCAAACCTAATAGTAACCACAAATCAAAAACCAGTGCTAGATATGCAAAAGATAAAGAGAAAGGAATCCAAGTATATCACTAAAGAAAACCAGCAAACCATGAAAGAGAGTACGAGAAGAAAAGATCAGAGAACAACTATAAAAAAGAAAAAAAAAGAACTACAAAAACAACCACAAAACAAGTGCCAAATGGCAATAAATACATATCTATCAATAATTACTTTAACAACAAATGTAGGCAAAGATGTGGAGAAAAAGAAACACTTTAACACTGTTAGTGAGAATGCAAACTGGCGCAGCCACTGTGGGAAACGGTATGGAGGTTCCTCAACAACTTAAAAAAATAGAACAAAAATAATTGCACTATTGGGTATTCACCCTATAATACAAAAACACTAATTTGAAGGGATATGCACCCCTATGTTTATTGTAGCATTATTTACAATAGACAAATTATGGAAGCAGTCCCAATGTCTATTGATAGATGGATAGATAAAGAAGATGCAGTATAGATAGATAGATGGTAGATAGATAAATTGATACTCTAGAAAGTATAATGCTAAGTGACATAAGGAAGTCAGAGAAAGACAAATACCACATGATTTCACTCATATGTAGAATTTAAGAAACAAAACAAATGAAAAGGGTAAAAAAAAAAAAAAAAAAGAGGGAAGAGGGAAGGAAGCAAACCAAGAAACAACCTCTTAAAGATAGAGAACAAACTGACAGTTACCGGAGAGGAGATGGGTGGGGGATGGGTTAAATAGTTGATGGGGATTAAGGAGGACACTAGTGATGAGCAAAGAATGCTCTATGGAACTGTTGAATCACTATATTGTACACCTGAAACTAATATAACACTATGTTAACTACAATGGAATTAGAAAAAAATTCAACCTCTTTTCACATCATTTGGGAATTTGGAATTGTTTACCTTTGTGTTTTATTATATCCTTTGTATATTTTGAGTTGTTAAAATTCTTATTGCCTTTCAGGAATTCTGTAAAATATTTTGGATAATAACGCCTTGTTAGTTATAAGTTCTGGAATATCTTCCCTCAGTCTGTGGCTTGTATTTTAGCATTACTTATTTTATCTTTTGTTGTTCAGGAAAAATTATTTAATATATAACCAAATATCTCAATCAAGATACCACTAGAAAGTTTTTCCTTAAACATGTATGTCCTGAATCTATCTGGAAATTTTGTTTTATTTGTATAAGTGGTTTAAACTGTATTTTTCTCCCCATGGATAGCTAATTTTCAAATAACAGTTATTGAATGAATTTCCCCATGGATTTGTAATGTTTCTTGAGTAAATGGATTTACGGGTTAAAATGACTAAATCTTCTATTTTTTTCTATTCCTTCTGTCTCTTTGTTTACTATTTTGCCAACATCAAACCATAGTTTCATAATTTTAGCTAACTTAAATTTATTGATTCATGTTATTATTATTATATTTGAATCAATGGAGTAAATAAGGATATTTAGATTTAAATACAATTTTCATTTAAGAAACTAAGTATCTTTAGCTGCTCTGGATGACTGTGTTTGGCTTAAAATAAGTGTGGTTATGCCATTTTGAGACATGTGTTTCATCATGGTATGATTTTATGATTAGTTCATTCTAAATGAATTCAATGCTTCACCACACTATTGATGTATCTTCAGGAAGGTGCTACTGATGAATTTTAAATGACTAAAATTTGTCTTTGTGAAGTCATCAAAAATCATCTGTATGAAAGGGTTCATTCTGCAATTTTTAAAAGTCACGATGTAGTCTTAAAGATCTTTTCTTTAAGTTAACAAATATTCATAGAAATCTGAGTACAAGCAAATATATAAATATTCCTGTTTTATAGTTTTCTTTGGTCTTTTTAAAAAGTTCTAGATATTATCACCTAAAAGTCGTATATATGTGTGTGTGTGTGTGTGTGTGTACATATATACACATATATATCAATTACATATTCTTTTGGGGAGCATGTTGTTCAATGTTGTGAAATATTAATGTTTGGCTGAGTTTCCTTGTTTTTAAAGATATCATAAAATGTCACGTGAATGTTTATGTTTAAGAATTAAAAATACAGATATTTTTCCTTTTCCAAAATTCTCAGTGAAAGAAAATACAATGACCAAGTGTGATTGAAAGCCTCATATAATAAGCAATTCTGACTTTTCTATTCAGTCACTGTCTTTGTTTTACCAATCATGTTGCAAGCTCTTACATTATAAAATGGATATAAACACAACATAAAAACTTAGTAAAAATGAGTTTCCATTATACTTTAATTCATAAATATTATATTATTGGACCTTACATTTTCCCAAGGCTATTTAATAAACCTGAACTTTTAAAAAAAATCAATATTTCCTCTCGGTTTTACTTTACATTAATGCCTTAACTCTCTTTTTTTAATGTATTCATAATATCCTAATACTTCAAAATAGGCAGATGCATTGAAGCTTTGAATATCAGCATTTAAACAACATATATTTTTTCACTGCATTGATTTACAATAAACACAGATACTTTTTCTGGTGTAGATATATTGATTTGTAAAACTAATCTCAAGAAGATATGATGAGTAATAATCAACAAAATAATGCTTTTCACTATCTTTCATATCCTGAAATATTCTTCATTTAGTAGAAATACAGAGAAGGTATGCTGGAGGCAAGGCATATTAATTGTGGAGAAACATCTAAGTTTTTCTCTAAAGAAAACCATTTACGTTAAACTTATGAGGCAAATAAAATTGAGTCAGGGGGTTTTAACTGGAGCCTATGGAGGGATAGAGCTCCTGGAGGGGATCTAACGTTGGATTTCAGATGATGTATTAACTATGTAATTGCAACAAAATTTTATGTGAATGTGCCATTTTCTCAGAGGAACATCCAACTGTTTTATTCGATTCTCATGATTTTAATTTTCTGAGTTATGTGAATATGCAATATAAGAATTTAAGGAAAATGTTTTGTAGTTTTATTTGCTGTTAAAAAATTTAAAATACCAATATTAATATTAAAACATTAAATTAAATATTTGCTCATTTTCTTAAACAAAGGACAGTAGTTTGATGTTTGAATAACAATTTAAAATGCTTTCTTATTTTAACTTTATTTAAATTTACTTTTTAACAAGAATCATTGATATTAGGTGCATGATGAATTGCAGCATATATCATATTTATCTTACAGCAAATAGTTTTACTCAGTATAGAGATAGCAAATAATTTATATGGAGTGTATCATTTTCAAGTTACATGACAGTTTTAGTGAGCTTAAAAATATGCAAAACATACAAAAGAGTGTAGGTGACAAAATAGAGCCGTTCTTACGGGGATTTCCCTTCAAAGGCTGTAGCACTGTGTTTGGACCATAAACATTTTATGAAGCCTTTAATACTTATGAGATTTTTTCCTATTTTTATGAAAATTAAATCCTATTTCATCCAGATGAAGAACACTTTTCCGTGAAATAAAATAGAACTGATTGGTTTTACACAAACAAGTGCACACAGATGTTTGCATAAAATACATGAACAAATGTATTTAAATAGAGAGACTTAGTGAAGGGAAATCTTGGAGCCCAGAGGTGTTTCCCTTCTTGAAGGTAGGAAAACAATTCATCTTCTTCCCACCTGTAGCAAATATCTGCTCTAATGGGTGACTTCGTTGCTGGAAGTCTTCCTCCTTCCTCTATCCCCATGCTCGTGTGGTGAGTCACACGTCTCCCTGGGGCCCATTGACTATTAAGGGAGAACTGGATAAATGTCTGTGGAAGAGAATGTCAGAATGATGAAGTGGGTGGAGAAGAGGAAATTTATCTCATTCCACTGCTAAATTAGCATTGGGAATTTCACCAATTACTTTCTTGTTTGGGAAGAGCAGGATTTGTCCGGATGTAAGAAAGGCACCCTCATGTTGATTTTCCTGCCCATTTGTCTCACATGTTGCATATCCCAAAATTAATCTGGATGGAGATAGTTTTCAGTTATTTTATTTAAACTATCAGGAACAATCAAAATAATTATTCACCGCCACTGTTTTGAACAACTGTCTTCATTTTTCTTCTAAATTCTTCTGAGTTCTAGTTCTTCCCTATCCCATTGGCTATTCTGTCTTGTCTCTTTTGGTGGTTCTTTATTTTCCCAACCTGCACATATTAGCTGTTCTCTGATTCAGCTAAAGAACTTTTCTTGTCTCTGATTACACTCATTCTTTTGAAGATCTTGTTAATTTATGGATTAGATTACCATTTATATAATTTTAAGATTAATATTTCCAGGTTTATCTTCTTACCTACTTCAAGGGAGAGCCTTTGCATGGCTTCCTTTCTCATTGAAAGTAAAATCCAGGTCTCCTAAAATGGTCTGTAAAGCCTTCTATCCAGATTTCTACTATGTCTACTTCTATAATTTCTACCTCTAGAAATGTCTATGTCTACCTCTGTTCAACTAGCTCATGGCATTCCAGCCACTCTTTCCTCCTTGGTATTTCTCAGCCTGGAACACTGCTCACACCTCAGTTCCTTTGCCTTGATGTTTTCTCTGTCTGAAACTCTTTCCCTCTAGAGATCTGTGTCGCCTCATTCCTTTTTTCCATCATGTTACATTGCCAAAGTGGTATTCCCTAATCCCATATATAAAGAGTACTCTGAGCAAAAGACAAAAATATATTATGATCTACAAGGCTGAATAATACCTACATACCCTCAAAGAGTGTCCATGTCCTAATCCCCCAAAACAACAAAGGACACTTTCCAGATATGATCAAGTTAAGAGTTTTGAGATTGAGATATTATCCCAAATTACCAGGGTGTGCAATGTAATCACATGGCTTCTTGTAAGAGGGACACATGAGGAGTCGGATTCAATCAGGAGAAAATGAAATAGAGGAAACAAGAGGTTGGCATGAAGCAGAACATTGCAGTGATGCAAGAAAGAGGCCATGAGCCAAGGCGTGCATTGGCTTCTAGGAATTGGAAATGATGAGGAAATAAGTTCTCTCCTAAAGCATCCAAAAGGAATTCAGCTTTGCCAACACCTTATTGTTAGACTTCTAACCCTCAAAATTGTAGGAGGATAAATTTGTTTTGGTTTAAGACCCTAATTTGTGTTAATTTGTTATAATAGCAATAGGAAACTAACATTCCTCATATAATCATTTACCTCTTATGTATTCTTCTCTTATTTCTGCAGATCTTCATACTGGCCAGCCCAGCCTCCTTGATATTTTTTGGACAGTAAGGGTTGTGTTCTCCTTCTTCACTTATCTGCATCACAGGTTCTCACACATCATTCAAATCTTTACTCGAGTTATCTTCACAATGAGACCCTCATGGCCACCCTCCTCTCCTGCCTCTTCTCCATATATGTTTTCTTTTCCTTGTGTCATATTTTATTTTCCTCACCTGTCACTACAACATACCATTTAAAAAATAATGTATTTATCCCCCTTTTTGGATTATAGGCTTTGTATGAACAAAAAAAGTTTAGCTCTTTTATTTATTGTAATATCTCAGTACTTTGCATAATTACTGCTATATATTATTAATAAATATGTGATGAATGAATGACTAAATGAATGAATGTCAAGAACTTTCTTAACACATCCCTTTTCCATTAACCTGCATTATTTTCCTCAATGGAACTCATAACTTTCCCATATATATTATAATGAAATTTTTATTTACTAATCATATATTTCTTTCCATACCATATCCTAAGTTCCCAGGGAGAAAGGTGTTTTTTTTGTTTTCTTGGTTTTTTTTTAAATTCATTTTCGGGCACCTGGGTCTCTCAGTTGCTTAAGTGTCTGCCTTTGGCTCAGGTCATGATCCCAGAATACTAGGATCGAGCCCTGTCTGGGGCTCCCCACTCAGCAGGGAGTCTGCTTCTCTATCTCCCTCTGCCCCTCCCTCTGCTCATGCTCTCTCTCTCACTCACTCTTTCTCTCAAATAAATAAATAGAATCTTTAATTCACTTCCTTATCTCCAGTGTTTACCATAATTCCTGGCAAATAAAAGTTTTTCTTAGCATTTTTTCTAAGCATTTCTTGGTGGAGTTTTTTGTTTTTTGTTTTTCTGTTTTGAGAGAGAAAGAGAGAGAGTGAGTACATGAACAAAGTTTTCCATACCTAAAATTATATTGATAATTTAAAACATTATAAAAAGACATTTAAAATAATTATAAAATTTTAACACAAAAATTGGCATTTCCATGGACCTGTCACATTTTAGCCTTGCACAACTAGAAACTAGACGAGCGTTATAGATACATTCATTAAATGTTTGCTAAATGAATGACTTAATGAATGACCAAGGTAATTTATAATTAAGAATTTATGTTATTCTTTTCTTATTTAATTCATATGTGAAAATGGCTGGTTATTCTAAGAATATAGATAGATTTTTTTTTTTTTTAGACAATCTGGTCTGTGATTGTTCCTTATACCACTCAAAGGAAAATTAGTTAGTGAGCAAGATTGCAGTCTCATGGGTCATATCTTATCCATGCTTGAACAATTGTTATATGATATCTGGAGGGAAGTATATTTATTTCTCTAGTTTTGAGCAACTAAATAGACTTTGTTGTGTAGTTAAAAAGTGCATACTAGCCTTGGCTGTTGGTCTAGCAGAAAGGGACAATGGGTAATGAGAACAGGGAGCAAAAAGGAGTGATGAAATTTATATCTGCTTTCAATGAGAGGGAAAAAGGGCTAATTTATCCTAAAGAGAATGCATTCAAGAAGGATGAATTTCATTCTATTTTAAGTTTACCCTACAATATATTTAATATGTTAATTTTGTCCATTGGTACATATTAGTCCATTACACAGCAGCAAACCTCCACCCATTTATTTAGTCTGCTGACATATTATTTCTCATCTATACTCATCAGGGTTACTCATTATAATGCTTATTACCTGCTGTGTTCCTAATAAAATATTAAGATTGTAACATCTCAGTAATCTTTTGTTGGAGAAGAAATAAAATTTTAGCTGTTGACGTTTCTCACTGCTTCGAAATTATATATTGCCAGTTAAATAGATAGTATTTTGCCCTTGGATTGCAGCTGTCTATGTAAATATTCATGTAGGTCTAAAAGAATATATTAACAGAGATAAATACCATGCAATTAATGACCAAGAATTTCTACTAATCAATGAGAAAACAACTAATGTTTATGTGTTTGTATTAAACCTTAGACAATAGGTTTTTTACAGCTAATTTACATATCTGTGGGTAAAAGAAGTACATTGTAAATTTGTATATATGTAAAGTTTCTTTCCTAGTATATAACAAGGAACAATAAATTTTGTTCAAGAAAATACATTTGAAATCACCCAACAAAATGGTAGTTATTAGATTTATATTAATGTATATACAATGATTTGAGTAATTGTGGGAGAGTGAATTTGATATTATAGATTCAATGATAAATAAGGGAAGAATGTCTAGAAGAACATTCTTACAATAAAGATACCTGATTATGATATTAACTATTATTTAGGAAAATCTCAATTAAAGTTATTTCTTATAAGAGAATCTGAACTCTTCCCTTGTATAAGAGCAATTGCTTATCTGCAATGAAATCTTTTATTTTCATCCTTAAGGGAAACTGTTACAAGTTTTAATCAACAAACTTACTAATACATTTTGAAATTCAATCTATAGACATGTTGTGGTCTGCATACAGATACGTACACATTCAGCTATAAATTTTTGTATGAAATGTTAGATGTATACAGCATATTGGAAAAATTGCAGGTTCTTTTAAGTGAAATAATTGTGAAACCATAGCTTGCTCTATGAATGCCAACATATTTTACTGTGATAGATAAAATCTATTACAACTTTGTGTTATCACCCAACATTATTGAACATAATCCATTTTCCGTCATGATATATTGTTATTAATTTTTTCTGCCATACTACAATGTTTACTTTAGGATATATTCAAGTGAATATATTAATTAGTTCCTCATCTATTTGAACTGTTTGAGTTATGAAACTCTCCTGTTACATATCCATGTTGGGTCAAATAAATTTCTAATTTTTGTCATTCAGTGCTCTTCTCTTTACTAAGCAGGGTTTTGATTTTAAGAAGCCACCCTTAAATTCTACTTCATTATTTTATAAAGGCAATATGCTAGGAAAGCAAAATACAAAAAATTTAGACATTGGAAACAACTACGAGTAAAGGCCTGAGAGGCAATTTGTGGTTACAATGCTTCTGACACATTGTATGAATAGATGAAAATTCCAATTTTCATTCTAATGAAGTGTTAATAAAAATGTCTACCTTTCTAATATTCAGGAATTTTGTGAAGAGTAAAAATAAGATGTATAAACTAGGTAACACTGTATTTTGTAATAAGTATGCACTTAATATAAAAATAATTGGATTGACCTGACCTCTTGCTATTTTAAAGTTTTGCTTTGTTCTGTTATTTTTTTTTCTGGCCTCTTTGTTGTGTTATAAATGGCTAGAGAATGAATTATATTCTCATTATCTAATGACTTCAGTCATCCGTGGGGGATATATTCTATATTTAGTGCTATGGTAAAAATATGGAGAAATCCCCATGACACTGTTGGGTAAGGCAGTCTATTGGTATAGTCTTTTGACCTTCTTTCAGCCACATAAGAATGGGTCCTGGGCCCGAGCCCTTCCTTACTGAGAGAAAGTTCCCAGGGCTTATGCTGGATTTACCACCTTGTGCTGGAAAGTCTTTCCATTTCAAACTCAAATAGTATTCCTTTGTTTTGCTTAAGTCTGCATGTCATGTGGCCCTTGGTCAACCCATTGCTACATCTGTCCCCTGCAGGGAGTAGAAAGGGTCCTTATGCTACAGCACAAGAAGTATGTATGCAGGTCAATTGCCTTAGGTTGGCTGCCCAGAGAAACCCACTGGACATGGGACACTAATCCCACTATTGAAGCTGATCTTGCTCTACCTCTTCCCCATGTGAGTAAAGCATTGTTCCATCCAGGGTTTGAATTTTTTTCCTTGTTGACTCTGATACTAAGAAGCAGTGGGCAGAAGAGCTCATCTTCTATTCCCTATAACAGGCAACAGATGGCACTTCCTCAAGAGAAAGCACGCACATAAAGTATAAACGATTTACATATTCAAAACTAAATACTAATATTTATGTTTATAAAATTTCTGGGTAAAATGATATATACTTTGTATAATTCCATAGAGGGGTAAATTAATTCAAGTTATTTCGTACTGATTTGTAATTTGTGTGTGTTAAGTTAGAGTTTCCTCAGCAGAAGGGAACATAATTAACTGATTATGAGCACAAATTAAACTCTATCTTTTCCTTTTGATCTTTGTATTTGACTGCTAAACATAATCATGCATAGGTGCTTTTTTGTAAATCCTACATAATTTCACTTTTTCTATTGTCTTTGTATTGCATCCAAATATGTGTCTAACCTTCAAAGATGTTGGTTGGGTTAGTAAAATTAGACATGAACAAGGAATGCTTGAATGGGGGATAATTTCACATGTATAGAGTTTATTATTAATTACTTAATCTTACTTTGGTAAACAGTCTCGTTATTCCAAGAACTAGAGTAATTTCTTTTAAAATTTTTATAAAGGAACTTAAAGAACTTTTTATATGATTAAGAATGTATCCAAAATAGGTGGATAAAAATAGTTTCCAAAAGAAGGTTAATAGAAAAAATAAGTTAAATTACATAGCATATAAAATACTAAAATAAATCCCACGTGAATTTGGGATTTACATATCACCATCATAATAAATATCACATAATATATATGTTTTTATATATAATTTATGCATTATATCTTAATATATATTTGAAAGAGAGGAAAACACCCACAGAGCATGACATCAAAGTAAGATACACAAGGAAAAATGCTGATATTTGACTTTAAAATTCCAGCTCTTTAAGAAAAATAAGACAACTAATATGAGGGGCACCTTGGTGCCTCAGCTGATTAAGCATCTGACTTCAACTCAGGTCATGATCTCAGGGTGCTGGGATAAAGCCCCGTGTCAGGTTCCCTGCTCAGCAGGGAGTCTGCTTCTTCTTTTCCCTCTGCCCCTTCCCCCCTCACTCTCTCTTTCAAATAAAAAAAATAAAATCCTAAAAAAAGGATAACTAACATAAACACAATATTCACTTAAAAGCAAAATCTGAGCTGCTTAAATATTTTCATTTTCAAATCCCTAAACACATGTACACATACACACACAATAAAAAAATTAACAAAGATCTCAAAAATACAACATAAAAAGTAAATATAAATTATCTACATGTTTAAAAATATAATTATTATTACTGGATAACCCAAGAGTTACATTTTCCCCCATGAGATTATCAAATACAATAAAAAAATTAAATTCCCCCAAACAACCGGTTAAGATGCTGCGAAGAGGGGTGCCTAGCTGGCTTGGTCAGTGGAACATGCAACTTTTGATCTCAAGGTTGTAGAGATTGAGCCCACATTAGGTGTAGAGATTGCTTAAAAATAAAACCTTAAAAAAAAAGATCCTGCAAAGGAGGAAAGGTAAATTTCAACCTAGACATTTTGCCTTCGATATTTGATGCAGTGAAGTTTTTGCTAAGATATCTTAAAATGTTCTTAAAATTGCTATGAACATTTTCTTTTTTTTTTTAATAAAAAAATATGTATATATGAGCTTCATCCCTACAGTAACTTTATCCCCATACAGGAGAGGATCCCTCTACCTTATCCCAGTTCTGATTTTGTCATTTCAACAATGTTAAAAATTCTGAGATAGAAAGTACCAATGTAAAACCTGGAGGAAATAAAGTCCAACAGTGCTTTCAGGTAAAGATAAAATTATATGAATGATGAAACATTTTCACAGTGATTTCACATTTTCTCTACTATAGAGAAAATATTTCTGATATCATTCTTATTGGAACAGGCATGGATGCATGGAAAATTAAAAAAAAACTTGGATAAAAAATAGAAACAACATTTTCTAGGTCACTAAAAAGAGGTTAATCTTACATATCACCTTGACCAGCATATTAAGGTTAATGTAAGAAATTTTAAAAAATATAGCATGTGGTGAAGCAGATAACTTAAATGTCACTGATATTGTTAAATATATACCAAAGTTTATCATGCTCATCAATTTTGATAATACCTCACTTGGAATAAATTTCTTTGCTAAATATAAAAAGTTGTCTATAATTCATATGACCCTACTTTTTAAAGTGTGTACTTTGAATTAGAGGCAGAAGTAAATTCTCTATTTTTTTATTATGTTATCGAAAATTTATCAATTGCATTTTTTTTTTAAGATTTTATTTACCTATTTGACACAGAGAGACACAGCCAGTGAGAGGGAACACAAGCAGGGGGAGTGGGAGAGGAAGAAGCAGGCTCCTAGCGGAGGAGCCTGATGTAGGGCTCGATCCCAGAACGCCAGGACCACGCCCTGAGCCGGAGGCAGACGCTTAACAACTGAGCCACCCAGGCGCCCCTATCAATTGCATTTTTAAAATTAAAGATTCACATTCTAAAATGTTCTAGAAAATGACAGCACCGATTTTTCAAAGACTAACTATAAAATCAAACATAACGTAAGTTTGAGATCATCTTAATGAGTGGAATATTTTAGGCATAAAGCATGCATTTTATATTTCCGCAATGATGATACACAGAAATACATGACAACACATGACTTGAAAATATAAAATATTTCTGAAATTGTTTGAAATAAAATTACATTTCCTTCAGAGAAGTTGCAATATCCCAGCCTTAACTTTCATGGATTTTTGTTAGTTATGAAAGAGTTAATGCATAGTATTCATAGCTGATCAGAAATAAATCAATTCATATTTTCTCATTTTCCTTTTTATTTCTTTTTTTTTCTTTTTAAGATTTTATTTGTAATCTCTGCATTCAACATGGGGCTTAAACTCACAATTCTGAGATCAAAAATCGCATGCTTCACCGGCTGAGCCAACCAAGCTCCCCCTTACATTTCTAATTTTAGGATAATTGTGGAATTAAGTGTAGTATTAAGAAATAATGCAAAGAGATCTTGTATACCATACTTTTTACCCACGTTCTCCCAAGGTGATTTCTTGCAAACTATAGTACACTATCACAACCAGGATTTTGACATTGACATAGTAAATATACAGAATATTTCTATTACCACAAGAATTATTCATATTGCCCTTTTATACTTCCTCCTTAGACACACATGATTTCCTGCCCTTTCAAGCCCCTAATTGCCCACCAATAACTAATCTCTTCTCATTTCCATAATTTTGTCCGTCTGTAAATGTTATATAAATTGAATCATACTATATCTAACCTTTCTGGAATGACTTTTTTTCATGCAGAATAATTATCTGGGGATTCCTCCAGGTTTTTGCACATATCATCATTGGCTCCTTTTCGTTTCTTAATAGTATTCCACAGGATTGTTGTACTACAGCTTGTTTAAAAAGTCATCCATCGGGGGCACCTGGATGGCTCAGTGGGGCGCCTGGGTGGCTCAGTCATTAAGCGTCTGCCTTTGGCTCAGGGCGTGATCCCAGAGTTCTGGGATCAAGCCCCACATCAGACTCCTCCGCTTAGAGCCTGCTTCTTCCTCTCCCACTCCCACTGCTTGTGTTCCCTCTCTCACTGCCTGTCTCTCTCTGTCAAATAAATAAATAAAAAATCTTAAAAAAAAAAAAGTCATCCATCGAAGGGCAAGTGTGTCGTTTGCACTTTTTGGTTATTATGAATAAAGCTGCTATAAACTTTTGTATATGTGTTTTTTTTTTCCTGTGATATAAGCTTTTATTTTTTTGTGATAAATACCAGTGAATGCAATCTTGGGGCCACATGATAGTTGCGTATTTAGCTTTTAGCTACCGCCAGATAGGCATCTTGATGGCTGCTAAAATAGAGCAGTATTTAGAAATAAGAAATCACAGTGGGGTTGAATATTTTAAAACTTACAATGAAAAGAAGACAAAACCTTGGCCCAGATTGACTGGCTCAAGCCTAACAAGGAAACAGAGCAACTTTCGATTGCTATTGTTAGACTCTTTCTCAACCTGCAGCTTTTGCTCTGCAGTGTCTGGAAACTAGGTTCAGGCGAAGCATGTGTGGCTAAATTTCACTAGTAATTGATTTGAAAATACTGGTTATTAGTAAGTGTTCCAGCCTTGATTAAGAATGACTGGGCTTTTAGTGATTGGAATGATGCCACAGGGATAAAACAAAGGTCCGCTATCATGGCCCGTTTGTGAGCCACCTGTGGAGTTTTAAACACTACTGATACCCGACTGAAACTGCAGACTATTGAGGCCTGGGGTATCTAAAATTCAAAAGTCTCCTAAGTAATACTAGTATGCTGCCATCCATGAGAACCACTGGTGTGGAGACAAAATAGTTTGACATTTCGAACCGTATGGAACTCTATGATTTATTTGCCATTAGGCCCCAATTCCTTTTGCTGAAAAGAATAAAAGAACTATCTATTTTTGACATGGTAATTAGGAAAAATGAAAGAAATTAGAGTAACTATGGAAAACAGGGCGTAAACCAAATTTGAGAAGGTTAAGTTTCCAGTTCTTTGAAACCAGTCTAAACTCCACAGCTCAGCAATCTCAATCATTAAAATTAAACCCCTTAGTATAGTCCCTGGAGCATTGGGTCAGGAGATGATACAAACATCTTGAGGCAGAACTTTTGGAAGAGTGCCACTGGGCCTATACTCTTAGGAAGTGGCACAGAGGGTTTTTAGATACTATGGTATGAGCACCATTGCTTGGGGCGTAGTTAACTCTAACATGTACTAGCCTTAATATGCACACGAATATGTGTGTTAGAGATGACCAGGCAGAAACTTAGAAAGGAACCTTATGAGGTTTGGACAAACTAGTGCAGTTGTGGGCACTAATTAGATTCTATCAGCATGTGTTTATGGAGTGCCTACTCTATGACAGGTAAGTTATAAAACCTCACCTGGGAGAAGCAAAATAAGGTTTGCCCCAATGGAGTTTGTATTCTAGATGGCAGAACAGAGAGGAAGGAAGAAAGAAAGAGAAAGAGGAAGGAAAGAAGGGAGAGAGGAAAGGGAAAAGATAAAATGTTCTATGCAGAATTAAGTATACAAGAAAAAAAAAAAAAGAAGGAAAGTAATAGGGTTGTAGTGTTAAAAATGTTGGCTTACACAGTCCTCACTGAGAAGGAAGCATTTGCGTATATGCCTGAAAAAGGTGAGGGAGAATTTTATTTTAACTTATCTGAAGAAAATTTTCTTTTTCTTAGTTTAGACTTAAAAAAATGTGTTAATTTCCATGGAGAATGTTTGATAATGTGATTATCTTCTTGGAAAATTCATACTTTAATAAATCTGATACATTCTAGTGGCAAAGATCTCCCTTATGAATGTATGCCAAAGTCCACATATAAGCATCTCAAACTTCTGAAATCAGCTCTGATTTCAATATTTGTAAAGTTGAACCTGTCTCTGGACAATGGTGGTTGACATATTCAATTATTATAGGTCGATTTCAGTTTGAAGTGAAGTCTCTGTATTACTGTTAACATTATTATTTGTAATAGCTTCCAACAACCACATACAGATGTACACAATTTCAGCAATCTTTCAAAAGACAATAAGACAATGTTTATCATTCTGAGAAATACTATTGAAGTCAGATGATTAACAATGGTAACAATTTTTCTAATTTTTGGCAAGTATGGTATAGCTATTGTTCTATATGATCTCAATCTTGTATCATTATTTCAGTATCCATTAAAGACTGATAATGACTCGTTAGTGTTAAATGTGCAATGGAAAGTAAATACATACCAGAAAGTGAAGTTAGAATAATTGAACTTTATACAGATTAATATATGCAATTTAAAACAATCCATTCAGCTTTGACAAATAAAAAGAAAATAATACAAAAACTAGTTATTCATAATTTCTTAAACTATTGGTGCCAATATGAATACTTCATAAAATGAGATATTTAAAAACAATGTAGAGACTCAGTATTCTTGCAAACAAAGGAGTCTAAATATGAACTCCACAGATCCATGGAAAGTATTGTGATATAAGATCTTAATTATAAACAAAATTGGGTAAACGAACAAAACTTTATTCTCATCAAGCTCTAAAATTGAGCATTTCCTTATGATTGTAACAATCATAGTCCACAAATCCAAACACATTATACACTTTATATAAGCTAAGTATCTCTTGAAGACCATCTAATAAACTCAATAAAACTGGGCAATTTCCAGAAGGATTTACTAGGTGTGTGAAAGGCAGGGGCAAGCAAGGGAAATCCCTTTGTAACTTTCGAATTGTGAACCAGGTGGTTATATAACTTTAAAACAGTAATTATAAAAATAAAGTTATAAAATATAATCAAGATGACAGCTTTTCCAGGGATGATAAATATACAAACAGTTGTTTGCGTACTTAAACAGAAAGAAAGTTCATGTGCTTTATGTTTATTATTATATATTAACTTAATTGTTGGGGCTAGTAATGTGTTTCATGTAAGTGCTCAATCAATGTGAGCCATATATTGTAAGAGATACTAGCTGAGAATATTCTGTTCACGTGTGCCATTGGAATCTTCAGAGGAAGCATTCAGTTCTCGTATGATTTACACTCCATTCAAAGTTACCAGACTTCTATCAATGTAAAACAATTTTAGAACACTGCTAACACTCTGACTTAATTTTACCTCGACGAGCCATGAACCACTCTAAACAGTATCATCCATTCTCTCAGCCTTCACATGGTTTTATTGCATCACAGTTAAATGACTTGTCATGATTTATCACCCAGAGAATGAATAAATCTAAACTTTGTATTATTAATCTCATTACTCGCATGCATGACTTAACATTGTAAATTATCTTGAAAAGAAACATGTTTTGCTCATTTTTCTTTAACATAATATATTAAAATATAGTTCTATGCTGAAGGAAAATATACACATGACTGGCAATAAAAATGTATATATGTTTTTTAAAAGATTTTATTTATTTATTTGACAGAGAGAGAGATAGCCAGCGAGAGAGGGAACACAGCAAGGAAATGGAGAGGAAGAAGCAGACTCCCAGCGGAGGGGCCTGATGCAGGGTTCGATCCTAGGACTCCAGGATCATGCCCTGAGCTGAAGGCAGACGCCTAACGACTGAGCCACCCAGGCGTCCCTAAAAATGTATATTTTATATTTGTTTAAATTTTACTTGAAAATACATTTATTTATTTATTTATTTATTTATTTATTTATTTATTTATTTATATTTTCTACATTTTGTGTATAGCTGACACACAACGTTACACTAATTTCAGGTGTACAACATAGTGATTTGATAAGTTTATACATTATGCTATGCTTACCGCAAGTATAGCTATTGTGTGTCACCAGACATCACTATAACAGTATCACTGACTATATTCCTTATGCCTTGTATCCCTTGGCTTATTTGTTCCATAACTGGTGGCCTATATCTTCCACTCTCCTTCATCCATTTTTCCCTCTTCCCACCCTTCCCCTCTGGCAACCACCAGTTTCTTCTCTGTATTTATGGATCTGATTCTGCATTTTGTTTGTTTATTCATTTGTTTGTTTGTTTTAGATTCCACATATGAATGAAATCATATGGTATTAGCATAATACTCTGTAGGTCCATCCATGTTGTTGCAAATGGCATGACCACATCCTATTTTATGACTATGTAATATTCCGACCATTTGTGTGTGTGTGTGTGTGTGTGTGTGTGTGTGTGTGTGTGATATGTAGATACATACATATATCAAATGGTTAAGGAAGATGTGGTGTGTATGTCTTCCTTAACCCCTTGATTATCTGTGAATACTTAGGTAGCTTCCATATCTTGGTTATTATAAATAGTGCTACAATAAACATGGAGATTCACAAATCTTTTCAAAATATTGTTTCATTTTCTTTGAGTAAATCCTTTGTAGTGAAATTACTGGATCATATTGCATTATTATTTTTTATTTTTTGAGGAAACTCCATGCTGTTTCCACAGTGGCTGTACCAGTTTGTATTCCCATCAACAGTGTGCAGGAGTTCCTTTTTCTCCACATCCCCATCAACACTTATCATTTTTTATCTTTTTGATTTTAGCCTTTCTGATGGGTGAAAGGTGACACCTTATTGTAGTTTTGATTTGCATGTCCCTAATGATGAGTGATGTTGAGCATCCTTTCATGTGTCTGTTGGCCATCTTTGTGTCTTCTTAAGAAAATGTTCAGATCCTCTGCCCATTTTTTACATTTACAAATCCTTTAGGTCAAATGCATTCTATGTTTCTTTAGTCCCCAAGTTTTAAAATTCATGCTCAAAAGTTATTTATTTATTTATTTATTTACACTTTTTTTGTCTAAACTCTTCTATCATTTCCCTGGGTCCAAGTAAAGCATTGGATTCTCACTAGCATTTTATATGCTGTTAAAGTTCCTCAGATAACAGACTGAAAGAATCAATTAGTAGTCACTATAATTAGGTAGCAGTATTGTGGGTGTTATGGTGAAGAACTGGTTGGAGCCACACTCTCCAGCTTTGATCTCTTCTTCCATCTACCAGCTCCATGATCTTGAGCAAGTTCCTTACTCTTACCATGTTTCAATTTCTCATTTCTAGAGTGTGGATAAATCAAAATACCTATCGCATAGTTTTTATGGAAACACTAAGTCATACATAAAATACTTACATTTATCAGCACATATTAAGGATTATAAAATTGTTAGCTATTTTTATAATGATGATGATAATCATCATCATTTTCACTGTCATCATTATCACAAAAGATTGCAAATAAGATTGCAAATTTATTTTGTTCATTAATATATTCCAAGCATGCACAACAATGATTTTCTTGCAGCACTTGCTCAATAGATTTTTTTTTGCTTAATGAGTGAAGTTTTAAGTGAATATATGACATCCTTTTCATACTATACTATCATTCACTTTCCACAAATCTGTGAGTTGATATTATCCCAATATAGAGGTGACAGTAAAGTTGAGAAAGGACAACTGAACCAAGAGGTATATAGATGTAGTGCTTATAAAGATTTAGTCTTGGGACTCCTATGTGGCTCAGTCTGTTGAACACCTGGCTCTGGTTTTTGGCTCAGGTCATGATCTCAGGTTTGGGAGATGTTGAGCCTTGCTTCAGGCTCTGCACTCCGTGGGGAGTCTGCTGGAGAGTCCCTACCCCGCTCCCCAAGCTCATGCACACACTGTCTCTTTCTTTCAAATAAATAAATAAATAAATCTTTTTAAAAAAGATTTAGTCTTAGTTTAATAATCCATGCATTCATTCATTTAATTGAGTGCCTTCGATCTGTCAGGTCTAGTCTTCCCACATTTCCTTCTAAAACAAGAAAATTAGAAAAAAACACAAAGAAATAAGAATAAGCATCAAGAAAGTTTAGTAAGAAATGAGTGTTCAGCTACTTTAAACTCTACCATCATGGCTAGGTCATCCAGTGACTACACCCGCTTACACTTTATTTCTGAAGTAATTTTCTGCAAATTTAAAATCACATTCCTTAAGATTCTGTCCTTGCTCTTCTGAAAAGCTTGGTTAATGTCAAAATAATTATACAGGGTCTCCGTGTTTGATATGCTGTACTTACATTATCTAATATGAAGGCAGTTGTGATTTTCAATTTCTCCAATTCAAGCTGCTTTTACCTCTTATCCTACTGTATCTCTAGTGTACATTGCTTGGTCCTTAGCAACAATCATTCATATGAGAATGGGTCAAATTTTGTTTAAATACTAACTTGAGGGGCACCTGAATGGCTCAGATGGTTAAACATCTGCCTTCCTCTCAGGTCATGATCCCAGGGTCCTGGGTCAGGCTCCCTGCTTGGTGGGGAGCTTGTTTCTCCCTCTCCTTCTACTGCTCCCCCTGCTCATGCTCTCTCGCTCTCTCTGTCAAATAAATAAATAAAATCTTAAAAAATAAATAGATACTAACTTGAGGAGCCAAACTGGTGAATGGAATATTAAAGTCAAACTAAATACAACTTGAAATAAATGTATAAAATAATGCCATTACACTTAGTTAAGTAGAGTAACTACACTGAACGATAGTATGTTAAATAACATGTCTCCTAACTGTCATTTTGGGAGGAACAGAACAACAACCTTCAAGTATTAGAGAAGTATATCAAATATCCTGAGCTTTCTCTATTGATCTCATTGTGTGATTTTGGGGAGTAAGTTCCACAGCTGATGAAAATGAAAGAATCCAAAATGTGGTGAGACAGTGAGTTAGGTGTCAGTCACTATACAAATGAATTGAGAAGGTTACTCATTTTTATTTAATTACTTCATAATGAATACTCTGGAATACCCAAATAATTAGGTAAACAATACTGACTACAGTTTTTAATATGTCAGATCCATTAGAAGTGAACAGACAAAACTGGACTGAGGTGATCCTAGGGACATGATATACTGAATACACGTGAAATATCAGATTATACATGGGAGTATGCAATTTCATTTAGTTATTACAACAGCACTGTAAAGCACAACAGATATTAAATAAACTTCATTTAACTCAGAGATTTAAGTGCATTGTAAATATTCATTTTAAGAAATGGTAATTTTAAGATGGAATTATTTGCATCTTCAATACCATCTATTGTTGCTCAGTATGTTCCATGAACCAAAAATATTTGCAAAACTATATATTTAATTTTGATAAGAAAGTTGTTTGATATAATGTATATTTAACAAATGTAGAGAAGGAGGTTAATTAATGTATGTGACCAGTACAGGGATAAAATATTTTAATAAACACAAGGGTTTTTTTTGACTGCACAAATGACTTTCTTCATGATATCAATGGTAAAATCCTGGAATACATTATTGGGGGAATTTGTGAAATTTAATGTCAGTGCCTTCAAAAATAAACAGAGCAGTTTATTTTCTGAATTGTTTTAGACTTCTCTCAAATCAGAAACAAGAAAAGGACCTATCAATTTCTAAGTTCTCTTTATGAATCTAAGTTTCCCTACTTCCAGTGCAGACAAAAATAAAGTGACAGAAATATTGTAATTATAGGAAAAAAACCCTTCTCAATCTTAGTAATTATTAATTTGAAGAAAATTAAAAACACAAAACTTTCACTTTATTCTTAGCTTATTCAACTAGCATAAGGCCAGCAAAATTATTTTTTCTTTTAACACTCAGGCACTTAAAATAAGCAAGCAGAAGGAAGTACACATTTTGGCAGGGGGTGGGGGGAGGGCCACACTGACATTACAAAACTTGGCTCCAATTCCTTTTCACTACCCGTTCCTCTTCCCCTAAACCCAATGCTGGTTTAGGCTGCAAAATATTGTTTTATTTTATTTCATACAGATACAGGTGGTGTGGTAGAATGGGATCTATAAGAATGACTTGTATTTTGTTTCTATGGGGTGGTGGAAAGAAATCAGACATAGAGCCTGTCTCAATGGCTGTATCTGTAGTAATTAGATAACCTCCCTGACCTGGCATGACTCTAAAACAGAGTGAGATCTCTAAGAAGTGAATCCCCAATTAGTGATATTTTATATCAGAAACACTTTTTCTTTATCTTTTTTTTCGGAGAAATTCCCTTCTCATATATACACATCCTTCAACAAATGTTGTTCTAACTCCATTTGTCTTATTAAAGTGCATTGGACATTACTCCAATGTATGCCTAAGCAAGGGCTAGTTCTATTTCCCTCAAAACTGGTCAATTCATGATTATATTTAAGAATACCAGTTTCCTAAAACAACACAACAACAGACTAAAAGCATTACTAATCCCCGGGAAAGCTACAGAGGTGTTGAAAAAGAAAACAGAAGATGAGTATCAATCCATTCAGAAATCATACACTGAACAGCTACTAATTGCCAGCACTATACTAGAAATTTACAATGTCACATTGAAAATATTGTTCCCGTTTTCAAGATGTTAGATATGCTTTAGGATTGCTTGAAATCTTTCGGTTAAATCTAAAATATAAAAGACTTAGTCTCACAACCATCCATAAATATGTTGACAAAAGTTTAGCTGACTAAAGGCCAAGACATTTCCAATGTCTTCCAGTTCCCCACAGGAGGGTTTCCAGGCTACCATTTTAGAGGCCCTACATGCATCTGTTCTGCACATGATAGAACACCTACGTATGGCTGCCTCACATCAGGCTTGCATTAGCATCAGAGTCTCATCATAAAGCCGCATACACATTTCTCACTCTTCTGACTCTGTATTCTATACTCCCTAGCTAACCTTAACATCTTTCTTTTTATCATCCTTCTCAGTAAAATAAGGGGAAATACTACTATTAATAAAGCATGCTATAAATCTAAAATGAAAAATTTAAAATTCTTCTAATTTTTTTAGCAAGATGATTTTAGTACATATTTTGAATATTTTTGACATATTTCTCTCTGCAGTAAGAAATTTCTCTCTCCATATGGCTTGCATCAAATTTAGTATGGCTATAATTTCTATGATGATACACAGTAAAATACTTTTTTACATTCACTGTATAACAAACAGATTCTCAAAGTTAAATAATGAGTAAAAATCAGCCAAGCTATAAAGACAAAAAATTTAATTAAGGAAACAAATAATTTTATATAAGTCTTTATAAACCTGTACATACATTCTGAGACTTCCCCTTTATTTAAATTGAAAGGATTAGATGCCACTACTTAAAAATATGCATAAAACACAAAACATAATGCATATATTATAGCAATAAAACACACTCAAGATTAAATAAAGGGAATCTTAAGAGACGCTTACTCATTGTTGAGGATAAAACACACATTTTGTTCAAGACTGCTGTATATACATATATATAGTATTATTAAAGCCACTAATTAGAAAAGAATCAGTATTATAAAATTTGCATTAGTTATTCTGTATTTTCCCCGTTTTTAAAGCTTTAGTTTGTTACACACACACACACACACACACACACACACACACACACACACAGAGAATGGTTTAGATTTTTACTTTTTCCTGATTTAAATTAAAACAATATGACTTGGCATATGTTACAATATTTAATATGAAATTGATTTTCTTTTTTTATAAGATTTATTTATTTATTTGAAAGACAGAGAGATTGAGATAGTGAGCACGAGTAGAAGGAGAGGGAGAAGCAGACTCCCTGCTGAGCAGGGAGCCTGATCGGGGCCCAATCCCAGGACCCTGAGATCATGACCTGAGCTAAAGGCAGATGCTTAACCGACTGAGCCACCCAGGAGCACTTGAAATTGATTTTCAAGAATAACTGTAATTATATTTTTCATATAAAAATATGTGATCAGATTCTGAAGGGTTATAAAATAAAGCTGACCAGAGAACCAGGACCTTCATATTTGACAATTGAAATAACCTTGAGTTTTAAATGTGTTCTAGGAAATATAAAACTAATATATAAGAACAAACTTTCCAGGCTCGAGTATTAAAAGAAAAAATTTCATAAAAGAGCACAAATCATTGTAGCAGACAGACTCTAAGGTGGACACCATAATGTTCACCTTCTCTATTTTTATTTTAGTGCAATCCCTGTTTCTTGGTAAAGGTGTCCTTCCTTGGGGTGTCCTTCCTAGGATTACATTACATAAAAATGTCTTGCTAGTCGACTTGCTCTAGAATTTTGCTTTCCTGCTGTCTTTAACAGGTCACCATCTTGTGAACGTCTATAAAAAAGGCCATGTGGCATGGCATGTGAGGGGTCTGTAGGAGCCAAAGGTGGCCTCAGGCGAACATCCAGGAAAGATCTGAGATTTCAGCTGTGAAAGTGCAAGGATATGAATTCTGCCAACAAAATGAGAGAGCTTGAAAGTAGATCTTTCCTCAAACTTTCGGTCAAGAACAGAGCCCGGCTAACAGTTTGATTATGGTCTTGTGAGATGATAAACATTTTCCTAAACTATGCCCAGACTCCTGACACACATAAAGTCTAAACTAATAAATGTGTGTTGCTTTAAAGCACTAAGTTTTTGGTAATTTTCTACTCAGTAATGGATAACTAATATAATATTATTATAAATAAAACAGGCAGAAATAAAGAGATTTATCTGAAAATATAGGAACATATACAATGTTAGTTTTATACAAGTATAGAGCTTCTTTTTTTAAGAAGAAAAGTCCCAATAACTGGCCACAAAGCAAAGGAGATATATATATATATATACACACACACACACATATATATATTTAAAAAGACAATTTAATTGCCATAAGAAATTCTTTGTGACAAACCTCCACACTTTTGTTCAACTGTTTTAATATAGGAAGTGCCAAACATAGATTTGTCCAGATTTTCTTTTTGCTCGCTCTCTTTCTCTCTCCCCTTTTTCTTTCACAAACACGCATAAGTGTTTACTGTCTTCTACATTAGTTTTTTTTCAGTCTTTTTTTTTTTTAAAGATTTTATTTATTTATTTGACAGAGAGAGAGACAGCCAGCGAGAGAGGGAACACAAGCAGGGGGAGTGGGAGAGGAAGAAGCAGGCTCCTAGCGGAGGAGCCTGATGTGAGGCTCGATCCCGTAACGCCGGGATTACGCCCTGAGCCGAAGGCAGACGCTTAACCGCTGTGCCACCCAGGGGCCCCTTTTTTTCAGTCTTTAACTATAGTCTAAAGAAAGTTTTTATCATTACAAAATTTTATATTTTGAACTTAAAATTGTAGTGGTAAATGTTTAGTATTTCAGTTTTTTAGAAGAAAATTCTAAGATTTTTTTACACTATTAAATTATTAGTGTATTCATTTATTCATTGACTAATTGATTTCTTCATTGGTTCCTCATTCCATAATTATTTATTTAGTATGGAATTCAGGCTAGGAAGTATTCCTGGTAGTGGATGGATGGATGGATGAGTAGATAGGGTAGATGGATGATAGATAAATAGATTGATAGATGATAGATAAAAGAGGGATAAATCAATTGAACAATAGATAAATGTGGTACCTCCCTTGCATAAAGGATTTCACTATCTAAAGGGATAGGAAGACCATGAATTAAAAAATTCAATTTATTTCACATTTATCAAGAATCCCAGGTTAAGGTGTGTTCAAACAATGAAATCTATCATCACGTTTATTTAATGATCATTATGACTAGCATTCTGCCATCCTATTAGGGATTCAAAATTGAACATGACAAACCTCTTTCCCCAAAACATACTGTCTGCAAGAATACAATTTAAAAAATTACAGCCAACCCTTTATATATTCCTATTCTGATATAGAAAAATCCTGACAAAAACTGAGGGGATATTTTAAAAAGTTTCACAAGTCAAAAACACAGAACATTTTATTTAACACTGTCCTTATTTACTTCAATCACCAAATAAAGTATTCATTGTGTTTATTTCTGTTAGTACACTTGAAGAACAAGGTTGCAGTAAAGTCTCTATTAAAGATTTAAAATTTTAAAAGAGTAAATGTTATGTTTTATGACAGCAAACATGTTATTATATATGTCCATAATTATAAAAATGGATATTTAGAGTCTAAATCAGAAGTTCATAACCCCGTATAATTTTATTATAATTTTAGATCCTATCCCAAGTATTTCACTTAATTTTTAAAATTAATGACAAATGACCTGATATTAGTTACACCTAATTTGGCAGTATTTCAATTTCCACTCATTAAATAAGATAAAGCAAATGTTTTCATTAAATGAGAAACTAAGCAAAGATATTTCTTATTGATATATTTTGTGTATCTCTCAATCAACAATTAGTTATAACAAGAAGGAGTAATGTTAGAATTCTAAATATAATTCTTTGAAATGGAGAGATTGTTCGCTTTGTGTTTTGTTTTTTTTTTCTCTGACACAGTAAAAATTGATAATTTCTGTCTGCTATCCACTAGCCAAAAGACTCAAAATCTATTTGAATGCCTAAGTGTGTTTCTATATACAATCCAAAGTAATATAAGATGGCAAAATCTGCTATTTCAGTCATTTAACTTTTACTATTAGTAACTAAAAATAAGTATTTTGTGTTTCATTTCCTTATGTTTATTACATAATGATTATTCATATTAAGCCAGATACATTGTTTTCTTTAAAAATGTCAATTGAGAGAGAAAACAAAGGGCATTGAAAAACTATGAAAACTTGTTTTTGTATAATTACTGTATGTTAGGCATAGTTTGAAATCTAGGCAAACAAAGTAATGAAGAACAAATACCTAGATGAATATGGAAAGAAAATATTGAATCTGCTTATGTTTTCCAATCATTTGGCCTTAGTCTTGTTTAGCAGTGGCTAAAGGAAGTTGGCTAATAGTTATCCTAAATTATCTGTTACTGTCCTACTGGTTTCTATACAACATTGTCATAGTAACCTCCCTACGGATTCACCAACTTATTATTCTATTAAAATGGTGTCCCAGAGAAGGTGTGAAATAGGTTAACTGCTGACAGCTCATTAAACTGGTAACTTTTAGGCGAGGCCTGCATTGGGATATCTGAGGGAACACTGCTCTCAACTATTTCAAAATGCTTGGGGCTTAATCAAAGAAGAAGAAAACATGTACCAAAATACTCATCTGCTAGATAATACCCATCGCATAAAAATTATTACTAATCTAAAATACAGTTTTCTTGCATTTAGTGCAGTAATTATAAAAATCACTTCCTCTCTTTGCATCTTGCTTTACTCATTATTAAATTGAGGGCACTGATTGAAACAATCTCTAAGACAGCACCTTAATATCTATGATTTTATATAACTTATAAAAGAAATAGTCCCATATTCTACTTCTAACCTTTATTTAAATAAAAAGATTACAAATAAAAAGATTATAAACCTGCTCTAAGATAATAATCCCTATGTATTTTGTAAGTAGAGTTTTCAAGTTTTCTAAGATGCATAATGAAGTGCTGAAATATCAAGTAAATCCTTGTCAAATGTGTTATGAAAAAAATGACTGAGTATGTCATATTAGTTGATTAGAGAGCTATATCCTTAGAAAGGTTTGTTAATAAATTTTGAATATATCAAAATTAATATTTAGGAAAGCAAGAAATAACTCAATTTTAAGACAAGCTCATACTGAACAATAATTTTATCATTTTAATTATAATTTATTAATAAGTTAGAGAAAATAACTCAATGGGTATAAAATGTCAAGTATCATGCTAGAAGTATATTTATAGCAGTATATATGTGAGAACAATTATAAATTCAATATAAATGAATTATGTATTTCATATCATATTTAAAATTAGTTTTTAAAATCCAAGAAGGAAATATGGTTATAGTAACACTTGTTCTAAGAGATATTAATAATATTATACAACAAATAAAAATAAGTTTAAAATATAAAACTGCAAACATTACTAAGTTATTCTTTGTAATAATAATTATAATTTCCTTCTTAGATGCATAGTGCGATATAACGTAGATACAAAGATACATAAAATGCCCTGTTTAATGAATAAATATGGTGCTATCTCCTACATCATCACTACCTAGGTCAAGAATTAGAAAAATTCCATCATCCACAAAACCTCCTTTGTGCTAATCCTTCACCCTTAGACTTAACCAGAATCTTGGCTTGCTTAATTATTTTTAAAATTGATTTATGACCTGTATAAACAATAGAGTTTGGTTTTACCCGATATTAAACTACCTACATAAAACACAATTTCTATGTAAGTTATGTCATTACTTAACATTCAGCCCAGCAGTACAAAACACTAAGCAGTTTTCAATATGCGAATTTTAATACTATTTTCCTGGAATTTTTTTTCTCATGAATAGACTATACTGCATACTAGAATCCAGTAAGAATACCTAAGTTTGGATATAATGAAATATTGTACCAATTTTATATAAAAGTTTAGTTAAAGAGAATTATGCTGGTATTAATTTATAAATCTATGTAATAAGCAGAAAAACCTGCTAAGTCAGGATTCACACTCTAATGTAGTGACTAGTGGAAATTAATAAGCAAACACATTAAATTATACAATAATTGAGTTTCTTATAAAATGTCTCAGACAAAAACACATGCAGTAATACAAATGAGTTAAAAAAATCAATAAAATGCAATAAATTGGCATATCTCTATACAAGTCGCCACCTTAGAGCTAGACCATTTTTTTGTTTTGTTTTGTTTTAAAGAAGCCCAAGAAATAGCAAAATTCTAAATTTGAAGAAATCTATTGCCACTATTATGAAACTATTTCATTGAATATGAGTAAATTATGATAAGTAAGAAAGTAATTGAATTCAATATCATGTTTTATAATATCATAAATGTATAAGTGAACAATTTATTCTTGTAAGTGCATCTACACACAATGTGAAACTTGTATCCTAAATTCTTCAGTACTTGTCACCACTATCTAATCTAAATGAATCCCCATGATGCAATTATCTTTAATAAAATCACGACTTCGCAAATCCCCTCCCCAAAGGGTGAAACCATGTCTCCAAGGTCAGTTTCTTCTTCTTACAGTTATGTTCATTTGTTTCTAGATGAGATACACTAACCTTTGGATTATTGAAACATGAACATGAGTTACCTACTATCAACTATTCTTACGTTAATGTCAAAGTATGAATGAGGAGCCACAAAAAAGGAGAGAGGTCATTAATATATTTATAAATATATCCATATTAAAATAAGGCAGAAATACAACTATTAAAGTCCTCATTTCTGCAATTTTTCACATGATTATAACTTATCTATGATATTTATGATTGTAACTCTTCATTCCTATTCCTTTTGTCATGATCCATGAACCCAGTTGGTCCTTGTTCCTTGCCTAATTGGGTGACCCAAATCTTATATCCTGATGGCTCTTGATCATTAGCAAAACTGCCTATCAGGGTAGTTTTTCACCGAACATTATCATACAAGAATACAAATAGGCTCAGGGTATGCCTTGCATTCTAAATGAATTTCTTCTTATCCCTAATGGGTAGAAGGAAGATAATTCCCCCTTGATAGTCCAGGCCTTTTACCTTGGCCAGTATAACTCCTTTCCTTGTCTAAGGGTAATAGTAACAGCAGCCATCCATCCCATTTCTACCCTTAGATTCCTGGTGCTGTGAATCTTGGCTGTGGTAGAGACAACACTATGTATTAGTCACTGATGCTGAACATCTACCACATTGCAGAGAGCTTTTTCTTAGTGGAGCAAAACATCACCCTCATTCTGCCACTACAACTGGATCATTCCTTCAGGCCGGCTGCTTCAGTCTGATTTGGAAAATAGTGAAATCCTTGGATTTAATGACCATGGGCCCAATTTTTTTTTTACCTTTGTTTACTGCAAAAAATGAGTTCCTCAGTTAGCAACAATGCTGTGTAGCAGAAGTGTTACTGGCAGAAAATGAATCATGGAACACCACATCAAAAACTAATGATGTACTGTATGGTGACTAACGTAACATAAAAAAATTAAAAAAAAAATAAAAAATAAAAAAGGAAATACCTAACCAGGCAAAGTTTCTATATAAGTGGGAAAAAAGCTTTGCCACTTCTGTGATAAAATTCTCGAATGTGATTTATGTACAAGCTGCTATCTGCTGATACCCTCGAAAATGATGCCATATTGTGTGTTCAGAGCTGATCTTTGCTTTGGACTTGTCCATTCTCAATAGTGGCTCTAGCCACATCAACCTTGGTCAGGGAAAGTCCATTTTACTGAGTTCATAAATAACGCCCATCCCTGTCAACATAGTCACTTTGTTCTTAAGCTTAATGAACAAGTCTGAATGTGAAATGGATGGCTGACATCCACACTATAGGTTTTCTTCTACATCTGATTCTTAAGCTCTATTTATGCTTTCAATTGTCTGACCTATTTTTGAGCACCTTCAATCATATGAACCTGAAGTGTCCAAGAATATAAAATTTGGTCCTTGTAAGAGTTCCCAGCAAGGCCTGTGAAAATATTCAGTATATTCTGAAAACGATTCTTGTCTCAGTCATTCAACTTTGAAAACAGGCAGGAATATAAATTTCACATGGAATTTTAAAATTTATTTTATTAAAAAACCTAGGCAGGTTGGCAGCTGTGACGTTAACATAATTTGCTAACACTAGTGCGTTATGTATGACCTAATGTTCACGAGTTTCAATTTAAGTATAGATTTTACGTTAGTTTTAGATTTTACCTTGATTTTCAGGTACTTTAGATTTTACTCTTAGTGTTTAGACTTTAGATATTATCTTGGTGTTGAGTGATACATTCAGTTAGAGAAATGCTGATTAAGTTTACTGTCTATGAAAAATAAGAATTACTGGGACTCTAGAATCAATCAAATGTGAAAATTAATGGTTTTATCTTCAAACATATCTAGGGCCTTTATACTATTTTTTGTTATACCTGCATGCATAGAAATTTTCTTTTCATAAATTTGGAGTATCATGAAATTAATCTTCTGAAATAATTATTATTTCTCTTTAATCACCAAGTGGTGATTAACGAATTATTTTACAAAATTGTCTATATTTACTGATTTTCTTCTTTTGGTGAAGGGGTAATATCAAAAATTTAAATATCATTTTTAAAGCAAAAGTTTCAACAGTGGAAGAATTTTAAGTCCTGTGTAAATGTGAAAAACCATGGGTCATTGCTAAATCATTAAAATTACAAAATTGCTAAAATACATAGAGGAAGAGTGAAATCATTGAGCAAATCCATTTGCCTTTGTTCCTATGACAGGGCAACGTTGCTAAAAATTTAGATTGAAAGGATGATAATACTCATACACCCATCCTCAACTCGAAAGTCCACATCATGTTACTTTTCATTTTTACCAAGTGTTGAATCTCAACTTTCATAAATAACTGCTTGCTTCTATGACGACTACACATATTGTGGTTGGCAGTATAATTGCCTCCTGTCCTCAAAGATGTTTTGGTATTACCTATGGATTTGTTATATGGCAAAAGAAACTGTTCAGGCGTAATTAACTTTATGGACTTTAAACTAGAGATCCTATCATTGATTAATCACATATATTTCACAAGTGTCCTTAAAAGTGGAAGAGTAAGGCCAGAGTACATCGGAGACATTCAACTGTGGAAGAGGAGATTTGAAACATGAGAAGGATTAGGTTGTTTTGCTGGCTTTGAAGGTGGAGGAAGGCAACCATGAGTCGAGGAGTTCAAGCAGCTTCTGCTAGCAGAGAATGGCCCTCGCCTGGCAGGCAGTAAAAAAATGGGACCCAGAGCCCTACAAACTGGAAGACATAAATTCTGCTAACAACCTGAAAAAACAAGTAAGTAGATTCTCCCTCAGAGCTTCCAGAATGGAGATTACCCCTGCTAACACCTTGATTTTAGCCTTGTGAGAACTGTGTCAGGTTTCTGAACTACAAAACCGTAAATTAATATATCTGTGTTGTTTATAAACCAATTGGGTAATTTGTTATGGCAGCAATAGAAAACAAATACATATATTTATATCATTTTTGCTTTGACTGGAAGCATATACAGGCATGTCACTCCTTATATTAATCTTTATTCTCTGTACATTCCTTGCCTCTTCTCTAGTAAATGATATTTAATTCTTCTTACAGTAGCATGGTGAAATGGAGGAATTTTGTTCTATTTTCAGTTGAGTTTGTTTTTAAATGTCATCAAATCATATTTAAGCTATTAACCAAAATATGTTTGTGTGTTTTTGAGAAATTGTTTTTTCCATAGATAGCAAGTTTACTAGTGAAATACATGTTTGTTAGTTAATAGTTATATCCTTATCCTTTTATTTCCACACATTTTATTTATTTCATCTACATTCATATGTGCAGCACATTGGAAGATTAAAACAAACAATCTAACAAACAAAGAAGGAAAGAGCAGCAGGATGTTGAAAAGAATTGAATGTAGTCTATGGCACATAGATACACAGAAAACAGTGCTCGAGAGATCTGTGATGGCGGATGTGACTTTAGCCCTGAAAAAAGAGATAGAGGGGTGCCTGGGTGGTTTAGTCTGTTGAGCACTGACTCTTTGTTTTTGACTTAGGTCACAATCTCCTGGGTTGTGGGATTGAGCACCATGTCGGGCTCTGCACTCAGTAGGGAGTCTGCTTGAGATTTTCTCAAGTATGATGTCTATATTATTATCCTGTCCCTGTA
The DNA here is from genome assembly GCF_024610735.1 of Ursus americanus. Classification (NCBI taxonomy): domain Eukaryota; kingdom Metazoa; phylum Chordata; class Mammalia; order Carnivora; family Ursidae; genus Ursus; species Ursus americanus. The sequence goes on along the minus strand of NC_142141.1, from coordinate 43,869,196 downwards.
TCACCAGTGTACTTTTTATAAATGTTAAAGGGGGTGCAGAAAATTCATTCATAAGAGAATCTACGGTCAGACCTGATATGTATCATGATATCCTTGACTTTGAGCTGACTGCTGTTATTGAAGAGACTTGGGTGTCCTGGGAAGAAGATGAGGTTATTTTCACATGGGAAACTTGTAAACATTTATGGAAATGAGAGCACCCTCCGGTAATTAGATACTGCTCAGCAAATACTTCTTCTTTCTTCCATCATGATAGGAGAGGTAAACATCCCCTCCCAGTAATGACAGACTCAGCCATATCATTTTTGGGGGGGGGGGGTCAATACGATGATAGAACATATACTCAAAAAAGATTTGCATTGTGCTTAGGCAAATAAGCTTGCCATCTTGATCTTAGCTACTATTATCCTGAGGAGAGCATTACATGAAAGAGACCTGAATCCAAGCCACAGCTGACAGTCCAATCCCAACTGACCTACAGCAATGACAATGAGAACTAAATGCTTCTCTTAAAAGCCACTGAGTTTTGGAGAGTTTTCCTATGTGTGATTTTTGGGGCAATGGATGATTAATACAAGCACAGAACCTCATCTCCACATTATTTATTTGAATTTATATATTCGTGGCTTAAGTAGGTTAGTTAAGTGACTTGACCATGGTTAGAAATGTAAAGCCTAAGTTAAAACCTAGGAAATCTGACAGTTGAGCCACAATATCAGTTAATACACTGTACTAATTTAACCCCAAGATCCCAAATGAAACCCTACCCCCAGTCACAATAACATCCTCATGAGCAGTGATAGAGAATGAGACCTGGTTTCTATAGAATGCTGCATTTAATAAAACTAAAGTAAGACTTAAAGAAATGTCACATTCAATGGTGGGTCATTCATGTAGCTATTCTTAAAGAGGTGGTCAGGAGTTTTATACAATATAATCATATATAGTAGGTTTGCAAGGCAATGTCAAATGATGTATTGCCTCCAAATTTTGTATTTATTGATACAGTTGTATGTCTCCCTCTCTGCAGTATCCATGTTTGTTTGTTTATTTTCACTGTACCTGTAGTCCTTGTTCATACCCTTCTTTACTACATCAAGTGATGACTATAAATGACCTTTCTGGTTGTAATTACAATTCACTGACCATATGTGGTGACATTAGATTGCTGGAAATGAATACAATTCTAGGCCCATTTTGCTCTCTTGAGAGAACCCTACTGAATCCCTGGGACATGCATTTTCTTTTCTTGCTCTGAGCTCTTTTCTATAAACAAATCTTGAGGAGAATTTCTGACTTGAACTTTCTGTAGCCAGTTGTAGTAGATTTGTTTTATTCTTACATTTAAATGTATTGATAAAATTAAATTATTAATCTCTACCACCCTCGGTTCTCTTCCTAGAGGTAGGAGCTGTCATCAGTAAGATCTCTGATTTCCTAAACTGTGTATCTTCAAATATATACACATACTATTGAAATACCTTTTAGTGAACCTCTTTACCTCAGTTTAGTCATTTGTCATACAGGACAATAAAAGGACCTACCTTTTTTATTACTATGTTATGATTTTTAAAATCTTGTGTGTGTGTCTTTGTGTGTGTATTTAACAACAAATATTTACTTAAAATTATGATATGATACAAGGAAACCTGACAGTTTTTATTAATTACTAAACCTTCCCAAGATCATTTATTTAGATGGTGAGTGATGGACTGATTGATGAACTTGGACTTTTAAACAACAAATTAAATATACCATATAACATAGACTGTTATAGTCTTTAATGCATATATCAAACATCTAATATATAAAAGACATTTTGATATTGTTTGCCTAGAATTTGACATTAAAAGCAAGAGCAGAGAGACTGATAAGTAATTAAAGATCACAGGTTAATAGAACTTCACGCTAATAGAATGTGGGTTTAAGCATATTAAATCAATTTTTTCATATATGAAGTTGCCAAAATGTTCTCCCAAACAGGAGAGAAGAAAACTCCTTTTCTACTCTTTCAAATAATTTGAAATATATTTTTTGTGGTAGCAGATTAAATTGTATTGGTTATAAAGGTAAAGAAATTTGTAAAATATACATGATTTTTCTGAAGTTATTGTAGCCATGCCTATATATTTCCTCATCTTGGAAAAATTAAATGTGGTTTGAACAAGAGAAATTGCCTTCAGAAGCATTCAACACTCTACAATCCGGTGATCCCAGAATAGTTCCATTCCAGATCCTACCTTAGTTCCAAGTTTATTTTTAAAGAGGAAACAAACATAAACCATGATACTGCATTACCACATGCCTCATTTTTTTAACCTCAAACTATTTCTGATTGATGTCAAGATTTTTTTGTGAAGAATAATAAAAAGCAATTCTATGATTGTTTCCTAATCCATATTTCTTTCATAGCATAATTGTGACTGGCAATATTAGATTCATTGGTATATTGAAAGTGAGCCATTTAAAATGTTTTAAAGCAGAAAAAAATCAATAAATCTTGATTAAGATATACTGGTAGGAAATTATTCTGTTCAGCTTTCATCTTTGAAGTAGATCCAGGACAGATGTATGGTATATTAAAATATATGTCTTAATTTACTCTGTTTATGCTTAGTGGCTTTCTATAAGAAGGAAAACAGTAGTACTTGCCTCATTTTACTTATGAATGTCAAAATACTCATGAATGTTTTACTTGCGGAATGCCACAAAGCAAGATGTGCACATTCCCATTGTCCCAGATCATTAAACTGAGCGAACCATGCATATCACTGAAACACTTCTGAGGAAAGTGAAAGAGGTGGCATTAAACCTTGATGCCCTTAGGAGACATAACTTAGCCAGTCTCAAATCACCCAGCTATAATAAGGCCTATTCATATTAAGGAGAAATTTGCAAAGAAACCCATACTGAATTCATATATGAGAAAATATAATCATCCTGTTATTTTCTCAATATAATCAATTTCTTATTATCACAGTCTGGATCTTGCTGTCTATGCATATTAGAGTTCTAATGTCTATAATATTGATTCATAAAAATTGATCTATTTGCAATTGAGAAATGTATGACTGATTTTATATATTATTTTTGTTGTAAATTATAGAAAACACTAAATCTGTCATTTTTTTATCGCTGTAAGTGTACAATGCAGTGGTATTAATTACATTCACAATGTTGTGTAACCATCACCACTGTTTTCCAAGTCTTTTCATCAACCCAAATGGAAATTACGTACCCATTAAGATACAAGGGCATAATTTTTGAAACATTCCATGAAGCTATTGAAACAGGAAACAGATCTAAGTGGGAAGAGTTTATGTTCATAGCAAACATAAGGGAAAAACAGACTAGAAGAAAATAAAATAATTATTGATTGTCTATGATAGTGGAATAACTAGTCTATTTTACTTTCTAAAACTTTGGTAATTAATTTTTCCCAGCTTTAGTGAGACATAATTGATATATAACATTGTGTAAGTTTAAGGTATAAATGTGATTTGGTTCATATATATTGCAAAATGATTACCACCATAGTGTTAGCCAACACCTCAGTCAGATCAATTACCATTCTTTAATAGTGAAAAAATTAAAATATAATCTTTTAACAACTTTCAAGCATGTACTACAGTTTTATTAACTATAAACATTATGCTATACATTAGGTCCTCAGAACTTATTCATCTTGTATCTGGAGGTTTGTATCCTTTGAACATCTCACCATTTTCTCCACATGCCCAGCCCCTGGTAACCACAATTCTACTCTCTGTTTCTATGATTTCAGCTTTCTTAGGTTCCATACATACATGATATCATACAGTATTTGTCTTTCTCTGACTTATTTCACCTCACATAATACCCTCAAGTTTCATCCATGTTGTTACAAATTCAGCCATTCTTATGGCTGAATACTATCCCATAATGTACGTATACCATATCTTATTTATCCATTCATCTGTTGAAAGACAGTTAACTGGTTTCCATATCCTGGCTATTTGAATAATGTTACAATGAACATTGGGGTGCAAATATCTTTTCAAGATTTTATTTTCATTTCCTTTGGATATATAACAAAAAGTGGAACTTCAGGATCATATGGGAGTTCTATTTTAATTTTTTTGAGGAACCTCCATGCTGTTTTCCATAGTGGTTATAACCAATTTACATTCCCACCAACATTGCAAAAGAGTTCCCTTTTCTCCGTGTCCTCACCAACACTCATCTCTTCTTTTTGATGACGGACATTCTAACAGGTGTGAGGTGATAGCTAATTGTAGTTTTAATTTGTATTTCTCTGATGATTAGTGGTTCAAGCAAATTTTCATGCGTATGTTGACCATTTATAAGTCTTCTTTGGAAAAATGTGTATTCAGTTCCACTGCTCATTTTTAATTGGTTGGTTGGTTGGTTGGTTGATTTATTTATTTATTTATTTATTTATTTATTTATTCATTTATTCATTTATTTACTTATTTGCTATTGAGTTGTATGAGTTCTTTATATATTTTAGATATTAATCCCTTATCAGATATATGATATATAAATATTTTCATTTGTAGGTTACCTTTTCTTTTGTTGGTTGTTTCTTTTGCTATGCAGAAATTTTGTAGTTTGATAAAGTCCTACTTTTTTTTGTTTTTGTTTTTGTTGCTTGTGCTTTTGTTGTCATATAAAAACAATCATTATTTACAAATTCCATCTGGGGCCCAAATTTTTCTCAGTTTTGTATAGATATTATTTGATATATGCAATAGATACAAAATATAAGAAGACTTAATAATAGAATGAACCACTTACCACTTAATTTAAGAAACAGAACATGACTAGAAAGCATTCTAACTCCTTGTGTTTCCCTCATTGATCCTTCTCTGTAGCTGCATTCCAGCAAACAATCTTTTTATTGTTTTAATTATTTCTTTATTCCTTTCATTTCTTCTTAAAGAAGACTTGCACCTCAATCACCTACACCATTGGCTCATAAAATAAAATGTTTACTTTTCCTTGTTTGTGAGCTTTATAGAAATAGTATTATATTGAGGTACCTGGGTAGCTCAGTCAGTTAAGCATCTGCCTTCAGCTCAGGTCATGATCCTGGGGTCCTGGGATCGAGCCCTGCATCAGGCTTCCCTGCTCAGGGGGGAGTGTGCTTCTCCCTCTCCCTTTGCTGGTCCCCCTGCTTGTGTGCACTCTCTCTCCCTGTCAAATAAATTAAAAAAAAAATCTTAAAAAAAAGAAATTGTATTATATTGTATATAGTCTTCTGAGACTTGTTTTATTTTTCTTCTTGACATTGTTTTTAAAATTCATATTTATGTATATATTCTATTGTTTTCACTGTTTTGAGTTACTACAGTTTATCCTTTTTTTTTTTTTTTTTTTTTTGCTGTGCACATTTCAATTGTTCCCTGGTTTTAGTTTTGAAATTATAAACAATATTACTTTGAAAAAAAAGTATATGTGGTGATGGGTATTAGCTAGACTTAATGTGGTGAGGTGTGGTGGCCAGATCTGGTGGTGTGCACACACTCATCTGTGGGGGTCAGTTGCAGGTGCCTACATTGGGGCAGGAGCTAGTAGGTTGTAGGCATACATGGGGGCAAGGGGCAGGGTCAACTAAGAACTCAAGGGCAGCTAAAGAGACAATGACTTTCAGTGTATTCTCCTGTGGCTGCACAGTCCCCCACCACCACTCCCAGTGTGCTACAACTTTGGAGTCTGGTGACAAGAGTCAGTCCAGGGGCATGCAAATGCACAACCTCAGGGGGAAGCTAAAGGTGAGCTCAGAGGGACAGGCCAGTGATAGGAAAGAAGGTAGCTCTGAAGGCTCCTGCTGTCCGTGTGCTCTCCTGCAGCCACACACTCTCCCCTCAGGTGTGTACACTGCAGCGGAGGCAAATGACAGATGTCAGACTGGTGGAATGCAAGTGCACAGCTGGGAAGGCTATCCCTGAGTGCACATACAGCTGTGGGTGCCAGATGTGGGGACATCTTGCACTTGAGCAGGCACAGAGGCCTGAGCTGGCTATTGGCGCAGTTCCTGGACTCCAGGGGGGATGAGAGGGAGGGAAAGGAGGGACTTAGGAGGCTAGCATCAGAAAATGCAAATCCCGGTGGGACAAACTGGCGAAATCTGCAGTGGGTCTGTGACAGTTATGATAACTGCTGTTTTCATCAGTGGCCACACCTGCTGGGTTTGCCTGCACAGCTGGTCACCGTGAACTGTGACCGCACATGCCATGGCTGCAATTAGTAGTCCCTGCTTGCTTCCTTGTTCCTAGCTGTCTCAGCTTTGCTGGTCTGGGTGAGGTGAAACTGAAGTGGGTCCTTTGTGCAGTGCCTTGCAAATCTGGAGAAGCTGGTCACTCATCAGCATTCCATATCCTGGGGAAGGGAACTCTTTTTAGCTGGGAAATTCCTTCTTGGTGCTGAACAGTGCCTGCTGGGGGGATGCGGTGATGCAGGCAAGCTGAAACTATCTTTCTTTTCTTCTTGTGTGATTATTCTCGGTTTTTTGTGTTTTTGTTTTTGTTTTTTGTATTCCATGTGTTACTACAGTTTCTGAAGCAGACTCCAGACCTCTGCCAGAGCAATTTCTGTTCATGGATAGCTGTCTAATTGCTGATCTTTGATATAGGACAGGAGGCTGGGGTCTCCTGTATCTCCATTTTGGTGACATGAGTCCCACTCCAATTAATTTTATTATATCTATTTTTTTGGCCTCTAAGCATACTAGAAAACTAAAAGTGTACTGAACTACTAAGTGAAATAGCTTAACTTATGAAGTTAATAGTTTCCTGAAAAGTTGTATGCAAAATAACACTAGAGTTTGTCAGTATTTGAAGGTATCTGAGAGTTAAAAAAAAGAAAAATCTTATTTTGACTTGCAAATCTCAAACAGAGTTATAGATTTGCCTAGACTGATTTTTAATTGGGGAGAGATTCTTTCTGCACTAAAATGCAGAAAGGAATTAAAAAGGACAGAGTTGAAAATGTCTACCATTTACATTGAAAGAATTGTTTAAACTGAAAATCTTTCTCAAGTGGATAACCACCAAACATGTACTTTTCTTTAATTATTTGACTGACTTTTTCAAACAAGTAATTGGTCATATTTCCGCACAATTTAAAAGTATTTGTTCAGTGAGTATATACTAATACACGAATAAATAGACCACCACATACAAATAGAACCAGGCTATTGCCAGTCTAGATGTATGGTTTAAACGAAATACATTATTGTCCTTCCTCATATTTTGCCTCCGGTCTCTGTGATAAGAGTATTTCTCCTTTGAAAATAAAATAATCAAAAGTTGGTAAATGTTTTAGAGGTGCCTAAGAGTTCCATTGGATAAATTATTTGTGTTTATTCCCCGGATGAATAAATTGTCTTAAACAGATGGGATAACTCACATGAGTCTGATCTGTAAAGTTTAGCAAAGATAATTGAATTTAAAGACTTTTTTCCCCTAGTGTCATAGTGGCTATATTATATATATTATTTGCAAAGATTTTTTCTTCCCTATTGAGAAGGAGCTTAACAATAATCTGTTTTTATTTTCTTTTAGTGAACAATGAAAAAACAAGGGTTATAATGAAATTTACTATACTGAACATATGTAGCTAATACATTTGAATTGCTCCACCCCTGCCCTTAAATCAATTGCTTTGTCTTTCTTCAAGAATGGCCCTAAAAGAGAGCGTATATATCGTCTAGAATAACACATCATTGATTGATTGTGCCTTTCTTGATCCCTTTCACAAAATAACGTTGCTGAAAGAAAAAAGTCATATTTTGGTAAACCCAGACTAGAGACTGATGACATTCCTCAAGCTTTGAACAAAGAGAAGATGTGTAATTATTAAGATTAAAGTTTAATACTGGAAAAGGAAGCCATGTATGTAAATCCTTGCAAAAATGAAGAGTCAAAAATTTCCACTGTTTACATGAAAAGATTGTTTAAACTGAAAAGATACACATTTTGTTAACTAGAAAGAATTCAGATATAGTTATCTATTGTAAATCCAACCACTACTTAATAGTGGAGGAATTGTTACAACTTCGTAGTTGGAGGAATGGTTACAAAGAATCATTAGGTAAATTATATATATAAAAAAAGACTCTTGTTTTTGGTATTGAAATGGAATGTAAGTATATGTTTTCATCCTATTATAGAGGAACAATAATAGTAACAGGCTCACACAGGTCAACAGATTTGTGTTTCTTAGAGCAATAGCAATCTTGTTTATAGATACTATCTCAACATTAAAGAAAACTGAAGGATTGTTTTAACCTATCTCAATAGTCCTATGGATAACTAGAAACACAATGAGAAACTATTTTACAGTTTTCCCCATGATGTTATAAAGCCTTAGTGCTACATTATTAAAGTTTAGCCTAACATAACCTAGAATATATAGACATCGTTAAGTTTTTCTTAAGGACTAAAAATTTTAGAATCTTGAAAATTTGTCATATTTATCTCCCAAATGGTTTATTCTTCACCCCTGTGTGTTTTTAACCTTGTTTCACTTGAAGGAAGTCTTAATAGTATCTATTGCAATACAGTCAACTGTTCTTTCTTTTCTGACAGAGATCTAAAAGGGTTTAAATACCCTGATGGCATCCTGCCAGGAATTAGCTGCAGGTAGAAAGGTAGAGGGACTAAAAAAGTAAACAAAGTTTCAACCCACTGAGAGAGCTGCTCCAAGCTAGATAATAAAGACAGCAGGTTTATATGCTGGTTTTTCTTCAGGGAAAGAATGTTGGACAGTTTCCTGTTGATTGATTCTCTAAATCTTTCCCTTTCATGTTCAATCTTTCCACAGTCTTTGCTGCTGTTTCTACTATTCTTTCAAGTAAGGAGTTTGATTCCCAGCAGTGCTAATATTGGTTTCTTCCTGGACAAGAAAGTTATGAAAATCTTAAAGCCAATGAAATGGAATTTTTACATCATCCATTTATGTGACAAGTTTATTACTGCCTTTGAAAATTGTTTTACTGAGTTTCATTGTAGTCGTCTTGTTGTAGTAGACAATGAAAAAAATAGCTTAACAATTCAATGTTTTATTATAAAAAGTAAAAGGAATTTTTAAAAAAGATTTTTTATTCATTTTAGAGAGAGAGAAAGAAAGAGCGTGAGTGGAGGATGGGGGAAGAGGGAGAGGGAAAGAATCTCCAGCAGATTACACACTAAGCGCAGGAGCCCAGCACAGAGCTTGATCTCATGTGACCTGATCTGAAACCCAGGGTCCGACACTTAACCTACTGTACCATCCAGGTGCCCTAGGATAAGGAATTTTCGTGTAAGTTCTGAAGTTTATACCGAAGAGAACAGCTCATGTGAGGAATTCATGAAAGCCTGGATTCAGCTTTCTTAGATTGATTTTTTCCATCTTTTGTGGTATACAAGCCAGTGATGAACGTAGGAGTTATCATGGAAAAATAAAGATTTGTCTGAGCCCAGTAACATAGCTTCTATCACTTTAATTCATATAATCTGTGTTCTTTCCATTCTTTCATTCTTTCCTGGAAAGCTCCTTCCCTGAAAACTGAGAGCTCTTCCTACTAATGAAAATGCGAAACCTGATTGTCAGTTTCCATTGATGCTTGCATTCGCATGACTCTGGTTAAAGGATGCAACTATGGTCTTAGTTTTCTACTTCCTTCTTTGATATGGTTGTGTTATCCCTGAAGATGCCTTGTGATTTTTAATACCATTTCTCATGAGGCCAGAGAAAGCCACTTGGAGGGCTATTTTTGTTTCTGTTACCCGGATGAATAATTTGCAAAATAAGATGCTGGGGGAGAGAGCTGGATTTAATGTGAGCCTTTCATCATCAATGTTTAGTTGCGGAATTTGCCTCCTAGCCTGAGCCTTTGAGAAAACTAAGGAGGCCACAATGAAAGAATTAGAAACTATATCTTATTTATACTAATTTTATAATTTTTATCTTTAAAATACACTTAAAGTTAATATTAATATAATACACTCACATGTGTAAAAGTATGTGTGTGTTATTGTAGGGTGTTTTTTGTGGGGTTTTTTTTTTTTTTTTGGTTGTTTGAGAAATTGAGCACTAGAGGTAAAGAAAGTTGCTTTCAAGTTAATTTAAACTACCAACTCATATCAGTAAGCGTTACCCACAATAATCCCCCAACACCAGCAAATATAACATAAAAGTAGAGTTTGTCAAGAAAGGGAAACATGGAATTTGTAGGTTTAGTCGGAACTACTTTAGTATTACTCCTACCCACCCAGTCCCTCACCCCTACACTAAGCCTGGCGGAAAACAAGAGTGTATCACTGGAGCGGTGGCGACCTCCACCCTTGGTGTGTGAAGGGCAAGATGGTTAAGAGTTGCCTGTAGGTCAAGTGGTGCTATTGGCAGACAGCCAGGCTCAAATAATTTTGATGGGGCTCTTCCTAGGAAAGCAAACAGCCAGAGTGGGGAACTTCATCATTTCAGTATACTGCTCTGGGATGAAATGAACGAATATGGTCAAGAAGTTTCTGTCTAATACTGCAGCATGTCAGGGAACTGTGAAGCACAGAAGACCCTTGAGGGCTCTAAAAATTTGCAAATTTATCCTAAGATAATTCAGAATTTCAATGCCTGCTATGCAGAGCAGGGACAGCTAAAAGGGAATTACAAACAGTAGGAGCTGTTAGTTATTCCCAGTATAAGCTTTCTTTGGAGCTGTAACAAATTATACCCAGTGGCTTAAAACAACACATATTTGTTCTTATAGTTACGTAGGTTAGAAATCCCTATAGATTTCACTAGACTAAAATCGAGGTGTCAACAGATCATATTTCACTCTGAAGGCCCTAGGAGAGAATCTTGTCTTGATCATTCAGGCATTGGCAAAATTCAGTTCCATTCACTGACAGGACTGAGGTCCCTCTTTCCTTTTCAGCCGTCCACTGGAGGCAGCCCTATCTCCTAGAAGTCTCTCTCCAGTCTCTTCCCAGAATATCCTACATCTCAGAACAAGGAACTGGGCATAAAACCCTTCTTACATTGCCATGTATCTGACCTGCTCTCTTTAAAGCATCTCTGATCACAGCTGGGAAAGCTTCTCTCTTTTTAGAGGCCCTTGTGATTATATGGCGCCCACTGAAACAATCTAGGATAATCTCATGTCCAAAGTCTGCAATCTCAGTCAGAGGTTGGGTAAGGTGTTTTTACTTCATTCATGCTTTGTGAGTAAGGCTCACTGTCACAGGTTCTGAGGATCTGCGGTGGATATCTGTAGGGAATCATTATTCTGTTTATCACACATATCTTTTGTTATTTCCCTTCCTTTCAACTCTGGAAGGGCCAGCAGATGGAGAGAATTGTAGTAAAAGAGTACGTACTGTTATTGAGGCACCACTAGTTCCAGAATTTCAGTGGTCTGAACTGAAGAGGCAGGGGAAATTGTGAATTGGATGTGAGATTGAAGTTTAATTTGGACTGGGAAAAGCTTTGGCTTGAAAAAACCTAAACTGGACAGAAAGCTATCAGATCCAACCAAGATGACATCAAGGGAATGGGAAAGTGTGATTTGAGCTACTTGTTTGAAAAAAAACCAAAGCTAGAGAAAAATGATTTTCTATTTGTGTATCCACAATGAATTCAACCTATTTAATGAGACAGTTGCACATATTTTAATATTTTAACTTTTTGTCATTTTATTATATTATTAGTGGTATGGTTATTTAGAAATGGCAAAGAACATACACTCATCTGTAACAGATTTGTTGTTCCCTTGTGCTGGGGAGAAGAATCCTTGCTCACGATCATCTGACAGTTGTATTCAATTACATATTTTAATGTAATTTAAAGAAAATCCCTTCATAAATATGATAATAATGAATAGTCATACCTGCTTATATGTTTCAAAAATTATACAAGGTACTTAGGATTACTATTATGTTTAACCTCACAAAAAATAATTGTTTTATAATTATTTATGTTATGTACATGAGGGACAAGGAGTCAAACAATTTCTCTTAAGTCATACAGCTAATGAATCGGAAAAAAAATTGGATCTGCATTTGCCTTACTTCAAAGTAGGGGTCTTAACAAGTAGAAACACTCACTTTTTTCTCCCATGTTTTCTCTAAGTATATCTTTGTGAATACAAAAGCAGCTGGAGAAAATTCCATACTCCACTAAAAGTTTTATGGCAGGGCATTCTGAAAGTTGATTCCATTACTTTACAAAAGTAAAAATTCAAATCATGGTAAAGTAGTAAAAATATAAGTCATATCAGGGGTGCCTGGGTGACTCAGTCAGTTAAGCATCTGCTTTCAGCTCAGATCATGATCTCAGGGTCCTGGGATCAAGTTCCACATCGGGCTCCTTGCTCAGCAGGAAGCCTGCTTCTCCCTCTGCCTGCCACTCCCCCTGCTTGTGCTCTCTCTTTCTCTGACAAATAGATAAATAAAATCTTTAAAAAAAAGGTGTGAATGAAGTGAAATCTAGACAACTACACTATTTTTTTAAATTATAAGACCAGATATCATTTTCAGATAGATGAAATTTATCAATTCCCCAAGGAAGGAAGAATGTGCAAGGAGAATTTTAGAAATGTCTTATGAGCCTAGTGGCAAAGAATCACCTTTTTTTATTTTTGTAAGAAATTTTTGGAACAGAATAATTAATCATACTGTATAAAAATAGAAGAAGTGACAATCTTCAACACAAGACAGCAGTATTTACACCCTGTATCACTTTAAAATACTGCTAATTGTATATAATAGTTGTAAGACTATTAGGTTTTCAAATGGTTGGCATACTTGAAAATGAGGATACTTGAAAAGTTCAACTTTAAATTATATTTTAGGAAATATAACATATCTTGATGCAAACTTCAAAGATGGAAAAGGAACAGGGTTTCGTGCTGATGGGCTAGGGTATAAGCTAGACAGGCATAGAAAAGGAGCACTGTAGGTTCACCTCAAAGGGACTAACTTTTTTGTGGGGGAGGGGCTAACATTTCTAAAGTAAGTTTATAATGTGGTTAGTAATGTATTAGTAAAATAATGCTGGCTGTTATAGTAAACAATCCCCAAATCTCAGTGGTTTTAACACTCAAAGGATTCTCGCACAAATTCCAATGCAATTGTTTCCTGATCCAGTGACTCTTTCAAGTGGTGACTTGACTCGAAGAGCCTTTCTATTTCTATTTGTAGCATCACAGGAAGACCTCTGCTGGATAGTCTTCAAAGAGCAGGAAGATGAGGAGAAAGCACTGTTGGAAATAGTGAAGTCTAGGGGACCAAGTGTTATATAATTCCTTCTATAATTAAAAGGAAAAGATGGGGTTGCTAGAACAAATACCATATATCAATAGGATAAACTTGAATAAAACCATACCAATAATTACATGAACATGAGCTGTCATGGTGGAAAAGGCAGAAATGGTCAGTCAGGATAGAAAGCATGATCTGGCTCTCTGCTGTCTGAACAAGTACATATTGACTATAAAACTACAGAGTTTGAAAGTAAAAAATAAAAACAAATTTTATCAGACAAATGATAAGAAATCCAAAATGGAAATGTTAAATACCAGAAAAAGTGGCTTTCAAGAAAATGAATATAATATTACCAAAAAGGATGGTTCATAATGATAAACAAGTGATTTGTCTGGGAAATAAAGCCAACCAAAACATGTATTTATTGGCGTGCTTTGGTGGCTCAGTCGGTTAAGCGTCTGCCTTCAGCTCAGGTCATGATCTCAAGGTCCTGGGATTGAGCCCACTGTAGGGCTCTCTGCTCAGGGGGGAGTCTGCTTCACCCTCTCCCTCTCCTTCTGTGCTTTCTCTCCCTCTCAAACAAATAAATAAAGTCTTTAAAAAAACCCTACATGTATTTATTAAATAATAGAGTTAAAAACACATGAAGCAAATCCATCAAAACTAAACATAGAAATTGACAAATTCACATTAACAGTTGAGGTTTTCTATCATCTTTCTCTTGGTAATTGATAAAACATATACCCAAAAAATTAAATATGGATTTAAATGTCATTATCAATCAATTTGAACTAATTGACATTTTTAACACTATAGGTAAAACTATAGAAGATATAATTTCTACTACAGCAAATGGAATATTTCCCCTCAAAAATCATATGATGGACTCTAAAACAATTAACATTAAATATAAAAAATATTTAAACAACAAATTTAAATTAGAGGTCATTAACATGAAGAAATCTATAAAAATCCCTTTATTTTAGAAAAAAATTGAATAATAAATGGTCAAAGAAGGAATCACAGGGGAAATAAGAAAATATGTCAAATTGAATGATAATGGAAAGAAAAATTAAGTTAGTGAGAAGGGGTGCCTGGGTGGCTCAGTCAGTTAGGCATCCAACTCTTGATCTCAGTCAGGTCCTGAAAAAAGAAAACATTAGTGGGATGTACCTAAAACAGTGTTGAGGAGGGAAATACAGCTTCACCTGCTCAGGTAAAAACATTTATTTTAAAGCTTAAAATCAACATGTAGGTTTCCATCTATAGGAAACAGGGGGGAAAAAGCAAATTAAGTCCAAAGTAATTAGAAAAATAATAATAATTGGAAAATAATATAATAATGAAATTGAGAAAGATAAATTTAGAGAAAAAATTAAAACTCAAAATTGGTTCTTTGAAAGGTTAATAGACTTTATAAACATACAGAGAGGCTAAACAATTTTTTAAAGAAGTAAAATATGTATAAGTAATATAAGAAATGAAAGAGGACATATTACTACATATCTTATAAACATTTAAAGAAAAATACAGAGCAACTAGATGATCTAAGTTGTTCAAATGCACTTTAATAAATGATTCTATAATCAAAAATGTTGAAACAGAAAATGAATTAAACACAAAACCATTGAGCTCCTATGGCTTCACTGAGGATTCTACTAAACATTTAAGAAAAAATACCAATTCTACTAAAAATCAAAAATAGAGGATGAAACAGTTCTCACCCCATTTTATGAGACTAAGTGCAGGTTAACTATGATATCAAAATCTGAAGAAGAAATTACAAGAACAGAAAACCATACACAAAAAAGTCCATTATAAAACTATATGGAAAAGTTCTTGACAAAATGTTAGCAAACCAAAAATAGCAATATTTTAAAAGTGTAATGCATCATGACCAAATAGGGTTTATCCCAGGAAATTATGTTTTTAGTATTTGAAATTAAGTTAAAATTTTTTACTATACTGACAGAATAAAGGTTAACAATGACACAAGATTATTTCAAAAGATGAAAGAAAAATATTTGAGAAAATTCAACATCTATGCATAATTAGGAAAACAATTCAGAATATTATGAATAGAAAGAAACATCTTCTGTCTTTACTAGAGAGTATAAAATGATACATTTTTGGCAGTTCTTTTAAAGTTAGAAACACAACTACCTTATGGCCCCCTGATTTAACTTCAACGTATCTAAGCAAGGTAAATAACATGTCCTCAGTAATACTTGTACAAGTGTTCATAGTAACTTTCCTCATAACTCCCCAAACTAAATATCCCAAATGCCTCTCATGTTGCAATTATAGTCATACAGCGGTGTACCCTCAGCAGCACAAAGAAAAACAAGCTAGTACTAATATATGCAACAATGTGGATGCATTTCAAAAATATTACTATCTTTTTTTTTTTTTTTTTTTTTAGATTCTACATGTGAGTGAGTTCATATGGTATTTGTCTTTCTCGGACTTATTTCACTTAGCATAATGTCCTCATGGCCCATTCATGTTGTTGCAAATGTCAAGATTTCCTACTTTTTATGGCTGAATAATATTCCATCGTATTTTTATACTACATTTTCTTTAACCATTGGTCCATCAATGAATACTTATGTTGTGTTCATTTTTTAGCCACTGTAAATAATGCTGCAATGAACATGGGGGTGAGTATATCTTTTCAAGCGAGTATTTTAAATTCCTTCAGATAAATCCCCCAATCTGGAATTGCTGGATCATTTGGCATTTCTATTGTTAGTGTTTTGAGGAAACTCCATACTGTTTCCATAGTGGCTGAACCAATTTACATTCCCACCAATAATGCCCAGACGTTCCCTCTTCTCCTCATCCTCACCAGCACTTGCTATTTCTTGATCTCACTTACATGTGGAATCTAAAAAACAAAACAAAAAGTGAAAAATGGAACTTATACAGAGAACCAATTGGTAGAGTTGGGGGTGGACAAAATGGGTGAAGGGAATCAGAAGGGACAATCATAAAATAAATAAGCCATGGGAATGTAATGTACAGCATAGTGACTATAATTAATAATAAGTTGTATATTTGATAATTGCTATAGGAGTAGATCTTAAAAGTTCTCTTCAAAAAAAAAATTGTAGCTATGTGTGGTGATGGATGTTAACTAAACTTACTGTGATGACCATTTTGCAATATTTGCAAATATCAAATTATTATGTTGTACACCTGAAACTAGTATGTTTATATGTTAATTATATCTCACTGAAAAGACAATTATTTTTATCAAAAGAAGTTAAGTAAAAAATAAGTCCATACTTAATTTTACTTACATATATGAAGATAAAGAACAGACAAAAGAAAGATATGGTGACTAGAATCAGGTATTTCATTTTTATATGGTGAGGATTGACTAAAAAGGAGTTTGTTTTCAGGAGAAATTTAATCATGTTGAGAAACACATGGAAAATGGAGGAGGGGAATAAGATCATAAACAGTATTCTTCAAGCAGAATTGTAAATACCTCCAAATCCTACCCCCACAAGCCCCAGAATACTAATAATCAGCATTGAAAGTTATATCTAGTAGGGACCAAAGACATATTTGATGTACTTATTTATTAATTGATTGATTTACTTATTGTTTGTAAAACTAAACCACAGCAGAGAAAAGATATACAGAAACTGATATTATATTGGCTCAGCCAAAGGATATCACGGATGAGGACCTGTGCATCAAGCCTGGAAAACAACTAGTACAGACTGATGCAGAGTAAAGGAGTGTTTGAGGAGTTTTATATTCTGGAGGAAATGACATTAATCAAATGCTTGTCAGCTATGATTCGATGAGGCACAAGTGTTGGGAAAAGATAATTAAAAACAAAATCTCCTCCCAATCCATAAAACCTTTCCACAAGAGTGGAAGAGAAAGAAAACAACTTTATTATTAAATAAGCCTTGGACTAGCATCACAGGCTGAGACAGAAAGAAATCCCACCCTTTTATATAGCAAAGAAGTTAGAAACCATTACATACATGTCCTTAAGTGAGAGGACTTGACAGCACCATTTGTCACAAACAGTTCATCCCAAATTCACTTGGTATTTGGAGTGACCATCTGTGTTAGCTAATTGGCTTTCTCCACAGGAAAAATAAACTTCTATATCGTTATGAGGGAATGTAGTTTTACAACTTGGAAGCAAGACATCTGCTGAAGTTAGGCTCCTACCCACCCATGTAACTAGGACACGCGGCCTCCATCTTTCTTGATGCTTACGTTTCAAATAAGTGGCTCCCAGTTTCTTGAGAAAGACATTCTTGGGTAGTAAAGCTGCTAAGAGGTTTATTTAGCTTTTTAAAAAAGTTTACGAACATTTCGAGAGACAAAGAATCTATAATTACAAACTTTATAATGTAATTTATTTAGGGAAAGGGTGGGGGAAGTCAAATACCTTCCCTTATTTTCAATAAGGGGAATTAAGCTTCTTTCTGAAAATTTGTATCTGCTCTTACACAAGACTCCTCTGCCTTCTTTTCCCCCAGTTTTTGACTTTTTAAAGTATTACTAGGTAATGTTCTGATTAAAAATTAAAATATAGCATAGTAAAATCACATTTCCCATTCTTTACTCAATAACTTTTTAAAAGTACTTAATATAAACAACCCAAAATCATTAACATGTTCAACAAGACTTCATCTTTGTCTCTGCCTATATTTACAATCTCACTTCAAGGCACTTTCCTTTTATCTCACTAGCTTTCAGCCATGTTAATTCAAATTTTATTTTATTATTCTATTTTATTTTATTTTATTTTGTAATTTATAAAATTTGGCACGTAATTTATTTTCCCAATTTTTCTCCAAAAATATTCCCTTTCCCCCACTCCTCATCTGGGGAGCTTGTATTCACCCTCAAGCCATAGATTTCTCTGACTCCAATTAACTCAGATCACTCTGCTATACTCTTTCAGGCTACCTTATGTTTTTCTTATTTTGCATTCATTTTCCAGAATAGTACTTGGGTTATTGTGGGTTTTCAATTGATATTTGTAATGCACATATTTTCCAAGAAAATGGTCACAACATAAGTCTGATAAAAAAAAAAACCTAAGCCCTCGTGAGTTTAAAATTCCAGAAAAGAAGAAGATAGAAGAAGAAGAAGAAGAAGAAGAAGAAGAAGAAGAAGAAGGAGGAGGAGGAGGAGGAGGAGGAGGAGGAGGAGGAGGAGGAGGAGGAGGAGGAGGAGGAGGAGGGGGAAGAGGAGGAAGAGGAGGAGGAGGGGAGAGGAGGGGGAGAAGAAGATAATCACTCAGAACCCATTTTAATTGTTAACTACTTTGATTTAGCTTCTGTCTACACTTGTCTATAACATCAAAACTTGCATAATCTGTCATGTAATTCTATAAAGGCACATGAAATGTAAGTTATTAATTAAAATTTAATATGGAATTTAAAATGAAATAGTTAAGCAGGCAGTTTCTTGCAGGGAATTCATTGGGGATATCAAAATTATTTTAATAGACTTATAGTATCAGTGATTAGATCAATTAGTCTATCCAATAGCTATTTAAAATTATTTCGCCATAGTTACGAGTCTCTCATGGTTTTTCTTCCTCTCTGATGACTTCCATTCAGTTTTCCCTCCCTTCCCCTATGAACTTCTGTGCTGTTTCTTATATTCCATATTTCTTATATTCCACATATGAGTAAAACCACATGAAAAATGTCTTTCTCTGATTGGCTTATTTCATTCAGCATAGTACCCTCCAGTTCCATCCACGTTGATGTAAATAGTAAGTATTCATCCTTTCTGATGGCTGCATAATATTCCATTGTTTATATATATCACTTTTTCTTTATCCATTCATCTGTCCATGGACATCTCAGCTCTTTGCACAGTTTGGCTATTGTGGACATTGCTGCTATGAACACTGAGGTGCAGGTGCCACTTTGGATCACTACATTTGTATCTTTGGGGTAAATACCCAGTAGTGTAATTGTCATAGGGTAGCTCTATTTTTAACATCTTGAGGAATGTGATGACCACTGGGTGTTATAGGCAACTGATAAATTATTGAACACTACATCTAAATGTACTATATGTTGGCTAATTGAATTTAAATTTTAAAAATAATAAAATTACTTTGCCATTGGGTTTTATTGAGGTGCAATTGTCAAGTTTTCAAACTTCACGAAACTCTCCTCAATAGTCTGAAACAAATGGAAATTTAGATAAATAACACCTGGGTTTCAGTAGCATAAAGCAAAGCTTAGAGTACAGCAAGGATGCAAAAGACAAAACCACCCAAATCAAGGTACCTTCACATTTTATAATAGGACACCTTCCTCCCAATGACCAATACAATGTTTCAGTAAAAAATCTTGTCATTAAGAAAAGAAGACTTTTCACTGAAATGGATATGCTAGAAAAAGAATAAAATAAAAATAGTGAATATGCTTTTCTTACTATCTGCCAGATATTGTGTTTTAGACAAAGAAAGAGACGGAGACATTGTTTAACTTTTTTGCCCATCCTAATTTGTGGGATTAATGAAACAGGTCTTTCCATGAAGTTTTAAATTAATTATGAAAGTAATTTCTGAGAATAATCCCTTCACAATATATTTTATTCCCAATTAAGAGACTATTATCCCTGGGGCGCCTGGGTAGCACAGTCGGTTAAGTGTCTGCCTTCGGCTCAGGCCGTGATCCTGGCGTTCCGGGATCAAGTCCCACATCGGGCTCTTCCTCTATGAGCCTGCTTCTTCCTCTCCCACTCCCCTGCTGTGTTCCCTCTCTTGCTGGCTGTCTCTCTGTCACATAAATAAATAAAATCTTAAAAAAAAAAAAGAGAGAGACTATTATCCCTGCCCACCAAATATTTTGTCATTATGATTATTGTTGCCAATATTATTATATGTCTTAATGGATTTCCTTGTTAATACAGCTATATGAAATAATCTATAAAGCTACAATTTATTTGACTCCTACAATATGCTGGGGCACTTTATTATAGATAGATAGGTTGGTAGGTAGGTAGATACATACATACATACACATATAAATAGATAATAGATAGAGGATAAATAAATAGATCTGGATAGAATAATCTACTTATAGAATCCTTTCCCATTTTAAAAATGATAAAACTGAAGTGCAGAAATTTTGAATTATCACACTTATATAGCTAAGAACAGGAAAAAGGTGACTGGAACTCAGAACACTCTGAATTTTAAAATCATTTGTGTTTCCCCTCTGCCATTCTACCTCTTATACACATATGCACGGGTAGTAAAACAATCAAAACCAGCACTTTTTAAAATGTAACTTCATTATTAACAAAGACCCCTAGGTCCTACAGTTTTTCTAATATATGATAATATTTTGATTAGAATAAAATATTCACATCACTGAACATAATATATATTCAGTGGCTCAGAGCAAAATTATAATGAGAATAGGGATTTTAAAACTTGATTACTGATTAAGTTGTGCATTGAAGTGCTTTTGTAATTATTCCAGGAATTTTTACTGCTTATTTATTTGTATTTGGTTTCTCCATGTTTAGAAAAACGTACTGACTCATTCTTTCTCATTAAATTTGAAAGGTGAATACTGATTGGAACTCTCATTTTTTTGGAAGAGATCAGAGAATTTAAGTAATTTGCCCAAGATTACATAGTTTGAAGGTGGCAGAGTTAAGATTAACGCATGCCTGTCTCACTCAAAACCCAAAACCCAAAATGATTGTCACCATCCTACATTGTCAATAGATTGCATGGAATAAATACCATAAAACTAGGTAATTGTGATGCCATTGTTATCAAGACCTCCTCTTTCAATTTGTCATTATACCATATCAATATCTTCATTAACTCCCTTCCTTTCCAGACCTGCTAGTTGATGGATTATTGAATAACAGTATTAATAAGTGGATCCTGGTCAAATTTTTAAAACCAATATGAGTGTTTATATTTATCCCATAACTTGGATTATATACCGGCCAATTAGTGAGCCTTAATATTTACAAGTTTTGTCACCGTAGGTTATCTACCCAGCATCTATTCCTTATTGTTGTCTTGCAAATAAATTCTCACTTTTTTTCTGGAGCTAGGGCATCCAGCTCCATAAGATGACTCAAAATTTATCTAATCCAGTCATAATTATCTTACCCCTTTGTGCAGTGTTGATCTAAGAGCAAACTTCGATCTATTTCTCACAATAGAAATATTTATGTCTTAGAAAATAAATAGATGTGAGAGAAAAAAGTCTTATGCAGCCATATTAGAACCATAAAATAGACATTTTTATACACTGAACATGGCAGAGTAGAAAGATGGAAAGAATTTATATCCCCAGCTTCCATGTCACATATGCAGCAAGTATCCCCACCTTTCTTGTCATGTTGGTATGCATTAAGACACTTTTAGCCAAAAGCATTCTTCATGGATACACAAGCTTATCAGGTAGGGAGGACAAATGAATAAACTGTATTGCATTTTTAAGAGATCACTAATTAAAACTAAAATTTCTCAATACTAATTTTTAATTATCTGTTTCTGGAAATACAACAGCTAACAATAGAGACAAATCCCTTCCCTTCTGTTTTTACATTTTGGGGGAAGTCGGACAATAAACAATTAACTAAGTTGAGCGTGTCATATAATGATAGGAATAAGACAAAGCAGGCAAATGAAAGGGAGTGATTTCAGTATAGACTTTAGGAGAATCCTCACTGAAAACATAATATTTGAACAAAGAACTGCTACAAAATATGTAAGTAATTGGGTGAGAGCCATTCCAGCTACCGGAGACAGAAAGCGCAAAGGTCCTGAGACAGCAGAATACCTGGCATACTCACAGAAATAAAGGGGTCTAGTGTGGATGGAAGAGTGCAAGGGAAAGTAGCAGGAGATGAAGTCAGAGATGTTGCAGAGAGCAGTGAGGAAATATAGAGGCCATTTAAAGAAGTTGGTCTTTATTCAGAATAATAAATAAGAACACTGGGAGACTTTGAGCAAAAGAATGATATGTTCTGTGATATTTTAACAAGACGATCTTGATTTAATTAAGAATAGAATGAGAGTGATGAAGGGAGACTCACAGAGACCAGGTCAGAGGATAATGCAGTAAACAAGGGGAGGGACGACCTCTTCAATTGAGTACCTCATACCTAGAGAGGTATGAATATTCTTATATGTGAATTTTAAAGTAAAAAAGAATTTTTGGTAAAATTTGGAGAGGTGAAGGGATCAGCAAAAGCATTTTAGGGGGAATACTGAAGAGCCACATTACTATGGATGATCATAAAATATTTGAATGAGAAAGAGGGGAATGCTTGGTAAACTGTGTCCTAGATCAGGCGGCCGTAACAATGCCACAGACTGGATGGCTTAAACTACACACATTTACTTCTTGCAGTTTTGGAGGCTGGAAGTCTAAGATTCAAAGGGCCAGCAGATTCTGTGTCTGGTGAGAGCCCTCTTCCTGACTTGCAGATGGATGCGTTTTTTGCTGTGTCTTCAAGTGGTAGAGAGAGAAAGAGAACCTCAGGTCGCTCTTTTCCTAGAAGGATACTAATCCCATCATGGGAGCCCAACCCTCATGGTTTATTTAAACTTAACTGCATCCCAAAGTCCCCACTTCCAAACACCATCACGTTGTAAGCCAGTCCTTCAAATTTTGCTGGGCAGAAGGGGACACAGAATTTAGTCTGCGACAAGCTGCTTTGAGGAACAATAACGGTGGACTATAGACAACAGCAGGCATCTTCACTGTCAACATGTTGCTTAGCTAAGCCTTCTACTTAGTCACTAGATCCACAACCCATTTCAATTTGGCCTTTCAATGTGATGAAATGAGTTTCATAACTTTCCTGTTCTTTCTCATCTTGTTCTCAGAGCTGACCCCCCTCTCAAAAAAAAAAAAAAAAAAAAAAAAACCAAAACCGTATAGCCATGTTGAACAATACACAGTATGAAGAAGTTTTAGATCAATGTAGCCTGGGAATTATCCAAACAGTGGTTTAAATTCGATATGTTCCTGTGAACCTGAAAATGAAGAATCTTTTACCTCAAGCTGTTATAGTCTGAGGGACTGCTGAGCTTCTGATTGAGACGTACACTAAGGCCAAGAATTGTTGACAATTTATCCCACTGAACTCTCAAAATTGAAAGTCACAGAGGTCTACAAGGGGGACATCGAGTGCCTAGAAACAAGCAGACCAGCAACACATGGCAGATATCAGAGGGGATACATATCACAGGTGGAAGAAAATGTCCTGTAACTCCCAGAAATGTATAGCAGCAGGCAGTGGGAATCAGTCTTTCCTAGAGCAGAGGGCAAGGATCTGGTTTCCAATCCCCACTTGGACATCAGGCAAAACTGTCAATACTTTAAATTACACACTTTAAATTACTATGTCAATTATAAGATCTTAATTAGAACGTTAAATACCTAATCTAAAAGGCAAGGTAAAAATGGAGGTAAAGGAAAACTTTCTCAGGGATTACATGAGACACCCCCCACCCCGTATATGGGTACTTTAAAGTAATATTTAAAGATGGCAGCTCTGAAGATAAAAGTGGTTTTTAGATAGATGACAGAAGAAAACTCAAATAATTAACAGTACAATCATTTTTCAAGAATTGGTTATAATCATGGTTATGTA
Source organism: Ursus americanus (assembly GCF_024610735.1). Lineage (NCBI taxonomy): Eukaryota > Metazoa > Chordata > Mammalia > Carnivora > Ursidae > Ursus > Ursus americanus. The sequence continues at coordinate 43,845,314 of NC_142141.1, read as the reverse complement.
TTTGTTGTTTGTTACAGTCTAATGAGTAACAACATAATGTTTTTAAAAAATGAAATAATAATAATAAACATAAAATAGCTGTTACTTTTGAGGACATGTTATGTATTAGGCACTGCAGTGCAACTCCCTGTATTTTATCTTGTCAGTACAATAAACCTGAAATCTAGGTACCATTATTCAACTTCCAAGGACAGGAAACTGAGTTTCAAAGAGGTTAAGTAATTTGTCCAAGGTCACAGAGTCAGTGAGTGGTTTAAACCCCAAACCTGATCCCTGCACACTAAATCTCTCTGAATCTTAACTAATCTGCAATAGAAATGTCTTTGCAATGTCCATGTTCATTGTTTTTGTTCTAAGCAAAACAAGTTGTGACAAGGAACCGCCGGAGAATATTAGAAGTGAATGGAAGCTTATGAATCGAATAGAACAGTGGTTCTCCCTGAGAAAGAGAAAGGCAGTTTCTCTGGTATATGTGTGTGTCGGGCAGAGGGACAGGAAAGATACTGTGGGAGTCGATCATCTAGGGGTTTTAAAATTGTAATCACTTTGACAAACTCCTTTGGGTGACCCCTGTTAAAAGTCCTGAATTATAGTCCACCAGCCAGATCTGGTCACACTTTAGGAAGTTAATTTCTAGAAAGTGTTTCTTGGATCTTTCATAACCCTCTAGGATGATTTCTGGAATCCACCTCTTCGCCCCTTTTACTGTGATGCCCAGAAATCTGCATTATAACAAACAGAGACCAATTTAATCTTATATTCAGTAAAGGTTCATCGAACTCCCCCTCTAAAAGTATTGAAACATTTGCAAAAGTTTTGCCCCTAATTAATGTTTGAGACAGTCAGAACCCCTGTCTCCTTACGTAGTCAGAACATTTCAAAAAGCATAATATCTGTGATGTAAAATTTGAAGAAGCAAGAGAAACTACTGTTTCATCATGGAGACTGTGCCGGATACTAACACACATGTAATAGTAAGTCAATAATAGGTGTTAGCTGAATGAGGCCACATCATATAGGCTGACGAAAGTTAACTGAAATGGAAAATTCCTAAGTATTTAGGTTTCCATGGTTTGAAAGTGGAATGCACTAAAATTGCAGGCAAGCTGAACTGACTACATTTTTCTGTGTTGTACTGAGTTTATGGTGGCCTCATATTACCTTTCCTCTAGTTAAGGAAAGAAAGCTTCTTGAAAAGGAGTGGAATCATAGTTTTGAAAGTTGGCAGAGTAAAGAAAGTTGCTTCTAACATAAGGACTGTGAATTCAATCTCAGGAAAGTAACCATAAAGAATGTTTCACTAATATAAATACATTACTCACATATTGGCTACAGATTAGTGCAATTAAATTTCAAACTAAAAAGAAATAATGTGCATACTAAGTTTGATAATTTGATGATCGTCTCTACTATGATTTCTAAAGTTTAGTATTTCTTGAGTTCATCCTTACCTTTGAAACCATATTTAAGTTATATAATTGATATATCTCAAGGATCTATCATTTTAAAGTAAGTTTATATATGATACAAAAGCATTATTTGTTTTCCATCCATTTATTCATTTATTTTTAAAGATTTTATTTTTGTAAGTAATCTCTATACCCAAGGTGGGGCTGGAACCCACAACACCAAGACCAAAAGTCACATGATCTACGAACTGAGCCAGCCAGGTGCCCCTTTCCTATCTATTTAACTCGGTAATATTACATTCCTTAAATCTCTTCATTTCAGATATAGAAAACATCTTTCTCCCTCTTATCTAGACTATCAAATATTATTAAATATACTATGCATGTAGTTAGCTTTTCTATAGGTTGCAGTATAGAATAGTTTTGTAAAGGGTAACCCTCTTGAGGGCAAACTACAAAAACAACTTACAGTTGTCAGAGTAAATTTTTTTGTACACTTTGGTTTTGATGTCTCGTACCAGAGATGCCCAAGCATCTTAACCAGACAGAATCTGCCTCATGACATACGGGTGGTATTTCTCTCTTCCTTCTTTCTCTCTGCCAAAGGCTCCTGGAGCGCTTTCCTTCCTTTAAGCACATGAAATGTGTGATCTCCCTTGAGATCGATATTAGTGCCATTTCAGCCCTTTGTGGAAATGAGATTAGAATTCTAAATGTTCAAAATCCAACAACCTTTAATGAAAAATGATAGGAATTATCACACACCTAGAGCTTAGAAAGGATGGAATCGTATTTGCACATTATTAAAGATCTGAATAATTTAGGTTATTTTTAGATTTGAACTGCTTAGAGGATTTTAGAAAGCTCAATTTAAACTGCTCAAGAAATGCACTAGCTCATCCTCATTTTAGCAATCTTACATCACTTAAAATTTTTTCATGGAAAATGTTTGGCTGTTACAAAATGAACAGATTTTGGACCTCATCAATAGTGGAGAAATGCTAAAATTTTTAAATAAAATTTATTTAATTATTGTACTGTCTTTACAATATTTTTCTTAGATGAATGCTTTGCTTTGCTTTGTTTTTACTTTCTTTTTCCAGTTCTCTGCTAAAAAATGGATTTTTTCTAAGTCTTATAAGTAATATAGACTAATAACATTATAGTTACGCATCAGAGAACAGTGGAGAGGAAACGATTTACTCTAACCCAAATATGTTTTATATTTTCAAAACAAATATGTTCATATTTTCTCCAATAATCTATCAATTCTAAATATTTTTTCATGTTCAGTTTCTTTACAGGTAAAATATGAAATTACCATGCCTCTATCAATGTTGTGAGGACAAACTGGTGGATTATAGGTACACTATAAATATTTGGTATTACCCTTTATGAAATATAGATGTTGAGACAAGAATCTTGGGATTAATAGGATAGCATATCTTAAAATTAAAGAGAATTAGAGATGAACAAAGAATACAAGACAAATCGTCAAGGAATACAGACCCCATGCATTGCCAATCCTCAGGGAAACTAAGAAACATTTTAAACCAAGAAGATATTTCAGCCTAAAAATTAAAATAAGAGAAGTGGATGATAAAACAAATCCAAAAGAATCACTCCTGATTTGTGACCGTAGGTTACTAAAATGACCAAGAATCTAAAAATAAAGCTGTAGTTTTTAAAAACAAATCCACTGGGTGGAATAGACACTGTTAATATAGTAAAGGCTTTGAAGCAATTGCTTTCTCTAACAGAATCTATGCCTCCACTCAAGACCCTCATCCTCACCTCTTTTGCTCTTTAAATTGTCTGACCTTTTTGTTATTAAGGTGGGTTTCAAGGTTATGGAACTTGCGGCTGAAACTTCACAAAAGACGATTGCAAGCTGTTAGTCTAATTAAAAACTTTCTTCACAAAAGCCTTTGAATCCAGAGGAATAACGGGCTGTAACTTCAACTTCAAAAATAACATTTTAACAAGTCGAACTAAATGCCTGATCTGAAATATTGCATTTATTTTAAATTTTTTAATTATTGTGGATTAAAATTGACTGCTTTTATGTAAAATTCTATGAATTTTAGTTCATGTATAGATTCAGGGGCATGGTCGCCACTGTTAGGATACAGAACAGTACCATCACCTCCAAAAGCAATCTACTGTTATCCCTTTAGTCTCATCCCCTTCTCCCATCATAATCTATAGCAACCACTGACCTGTTCCCAATTTCTATCGTTTTAATTTTTACTTTTTTTTTTTAATTTTCAAAGATGTAGTATAAGCGGAACCATGCAGTGTATATGCCACCTTGTGAGATCACCTTACTTTACTCAGCATAGTGTATTTGAGATTCATCCAGATTGTTACATCTATGAAAAATGCTTCCATTTTATTGCTGAACAGTATTCTCTTCTAGTCCATTGTCCATAGTATTTCATTTGTTTATTCATTAGCCTCTTGTAACATACTAGGGTTGTTTCCAGTTTTCAGCAACATGAATGCACTACAAATCTTCATGTGAAGTTATTCCTACAGGCATAAGTTTACTTCTGGGTAAATACCAAGCGGGGGGAATTCTTAGTCACACTGTTAAGTGTTTGTTTAACTTTACAAAAAGCACCAAACTATCTCCCAGCATGTCTGCGTAATTTTGCATTCTGACCAGAAATGTTTGAGAATTGTAGTTGCTCTGCACCCTCTCCAGTGCGTAGTATTGTCAGCATTATTTTTATTTTAGTTACTCTATTGGTCATGTACTGTTATCATCATGTCTTTTTTTTTTTAACTTTTCATTTCCATAAGGGTGAATGATATTGGACGTCTTTTTACACGCTTATTTGCTATCTTTATATCCTCTTGTTAGAACGTCCTCTTTCTATCCTCAACCTTTTAATCATTTTTAATGTGTTTTTTCCCTTATTGTTGTGTTTTGAGAGCCTATTATATATTCTCAATGCATAACCTTTCTTGAATATGGTATTTGCAAACATTTTCTTCTAGTCTGTGGTTTGCCTTCTTGTTTGCTCAACACTTTTTCACAAAAGAAACATTTTTAGTTTTGTTGAAGACTGATTTATCCATCTCTAAAAACTATGGATCGCACTTTTGGTTCCATGTGTAAGAATTCACTTAACACTGGATAGGGAACACGAACAGGTTCTGAGGTACTGCTGGGCCAAAGTGATTCCAAAGACAGTTCCAGGGTATGGCCCAACGGGTTAGGGTTTCCTGTAGAAATCACAGATACCCTAAAGTGTCTAAACACTTTCTACCTGTAGGTGGCGCGAGGGAGGCATGTCTGAACAGTACGCCATTGTTCAGCTGTTTTCCTGCCTAGGCAGCGCTTTTATTTTTCGTCTGGTGAGACTTGTGAAAGACTTCTGACCTCTAGAACCGTAAGATAATAAATGTGTGCTGCTTTATGCCACTAAAATTTTCAGTAATTTGTTACAGAGAAATAGAAACTAATATAGTTGAAAACAGCTATTCTCATAATACTGGAGAAATCGGCCATCAATGCAGAAAAAATAAAGAAAATTTTATTCTGCCTCATACTGTGTACAAAAATCATTCCTACGTGGATTAAGTGCTAAATGTGAATCAAAAACTTCTTGATGAAAATATTTCTAGTGAGAAAAATTTAAAAGGCAACCTGTATGTTCAATAAAATATTAAGAGATCCTCACTATTCCAACCATTTAGAAAAATAAAAATGTTAAAAATGAGTTGGTATTTAATTCCTGTCAGACTAGAAATTAGAAACTACTCATCATGCTAATTGCTGACAGGAAATTGAGATAATAATAACTCATGTACTGTTGGTGAGTTTATAAATTGGTACAATCACCTTGGATTTTAATTGCTATTATGCAGTGATGTTAAAAACCTGAAAAACCTAGGAAACTGTCTGGGTTTCTCCTTCACTTGTACATTACTACCACACTCACAATACTTCTGACACCAGATGTGTGAGTGTTTTTCCCACATCAAGCCTTTCTCTGAAACACCAGCAGGGTGTCCTACAATTTAATTCAATTCAGACACTATCTACTTTGAAATAGTATCAGTTCTCACAGGTTAAGGGCTCAGTCCCACAAGATTATCTTTCACTTTCAGACACCAATCACAAGTAGCAGGTCCCCGTGTTACTCACAATTTCTGTCCGATTTGGCTGCAAATTGGAAGTTCTCAAGACCCCCTTTCCTTGGATTTGATCATTTGCTAGAACAATTCACAGATTAAGAGAAGCACTTACTTTTATCAGTTTATTATATGATAAAGGATATGATAAGGGATTCAATGAAACAGCCAGATGAAGAGATACAGAGGGCCGGGTCTGGAAAAGTCCTAAGTGGAGGAGCTCTGTTCCCATGGAGCTGGGGTATAGCTCACTCCTGGTGGTTGTGTTTCCCTGCACAGGAGCTCTCTGAACCTTGTACTTTTGGGATTTTTATGAAGGCTTCATTACACAGGCATAATGAATCACAAACACAATCTCCAGCCCTTCTTTCCTTCCCGGAAGATGGGCTGGGGATAGAGAATAGGGAGGAAAGTTCAGAACTTCTAATGGTGGCTTAATGTTTGTGGTGACCAGCCCCTATCCTGGAGCTAACCAGGACTCCATCCTGGATATAATAACATGATAATATTATTATCCCAAGAGTCACCTCATTGGAACAAAAAACACTCCTATCACCCAGGAAATGACAAGGAATTTAGGAACTATGTCAGAAACTAGGATTAAAGATTAAATATTAGAACAAAAGCTACTCTTAGTACTCTTATCATTTAGGAAATTATAAGGGTTTTAAGATTTCTATATCAAGAACTGGGGAGGAGAAACCAATATAGATATTTTCTCTATTATTTCACAATATTTATTGATTAACTGAATGGGAAATCATTTTTATATAAAGCTACACAAAGAAAAAATATGATCAAATTTACTCTGCTTTACTGAGAAAAAGGTATCTTCTGAAATCAGACACAACTGAGCTTATTTTTCAATTCTGGTTTTGTGACATTGATTAACTTATTTACAATTACTGTGTCTTCATTTCTGAGTAAGTAAGTTAAATGTAGCTTTCCATATTGTATATAACTATATCTATATGTTTATGTTACATGATATGGGGTTATTCAACAGACGTATAAAACACATTTAGTAATATCCTTAGCACATAATAATACTCCCAAATATTAGTCCCTGTTCTAAATAGTTTATTGTATTATATCATTTTTTGTCTGATATTTTCTCTCTATACTTAAATTGTCTATTTTGCTTGTAAAAAATAAAGATGAATAAGGAAAATGATCATTTATAATGCTACCCGAATCCATCTGTTTATATTGCTGAATATGAAACCACCTTAATATTTAGAGGCTTAGAACAACTCTATCATTTGCTCATGATTTCTTAGCAATTAGACTGGGTTCGGCTGAGCACTTCTGGTTGTCTTTCTTGGGTGATTCACGTGACTCTCCTGTGCAGGGTGGTCAACTATAGTTACACTGGCTCTTCTGGCAATCGGCATTTGCTCAATCAGACTTTTAACTCCCCTGTATGAGAGAGTAAAAATCCTCCTTTTGATTTCAGGGAAATATTCCATGAAGGTAAGAGCACACATGCAAGGCCCAGAACCTTACAGAGTCAATTTGCAGCATTATCTTGGACAAAACAAGTCACAGAGCCAGCCCAGGTTCAAAGACTGAGAAAATAGAATCCAATTCTTTGATGGGAGAATCTGTAAAGTTACATTACAAAGGGAAAGAGGAATTATTGTGGTCTTCTGTAAACTCTCTACTATACCAAGAAATTGTTATTTAAAAATATTTATTAATTATTGACATCCTCTATGCAGTATTTATGAATCATAAATGCTTTAAAAATAATTGGTCTGACAATAATTTATTTGATATTTATTAAGGTAATGCTAATCATGATAATTTAGTATGGCATTTCTGTGGAAATTTATATAACTCAAGTTATATTTGAGCATAATATATGAATTATTAATGTGCATCATTTAAAATTATGTGATCAAATTAAACTCATTCCCAGAACTCTATATTTATGCCCCTCAATTACAGTACCCATATAATACATCACTTTGACTATTACACAGAGCAATATATAAATCTTGCATTATCTGATTGCCGTGATATTACTAATGTTCTTGGAACTTTTCAATCATTTATTAAAGGCTATCTTGAGATGACCGAAGGTAAAAGTTTGGTTCTTTTCTCTTCTTTAAAAGTGATAACAAGGGGTGCCTGGGTGGCTCAGTCAGTTAAGCATCTGCCTTCAGGTCAGGTCATGATCTCAGGGTTGTGGAATCAAGCTCCACATCAGGCTCCCTGCTCAACAGGGAGTCTGCTTCACCCTCTCCTTCTGTCTCTCTCTTGTGCTCTCTCTCTCAAATAGATACAATCTTTAAAAATAATAAACAAACAAATAAATAAATAAATAAATAAATAAATAAATAAATAAATAAAATAAATAAAAGTGGTAACAAAACTGAGAAAAGCAAGGGGGATGAACACCACAGAAAGCCACTATCAGACGCTCATTAAGCCTGATGCTTATTAAAGACCAATCCAATGAAAATCAGAGAAATGGCTGTCCCTCTCTGCTGTATTTGGAATTAGTCAATAGCAAGCTTCTTTTCTTTTTATTAATGGATAATGCTTCTGTAAGTTTCATATATTTGCAGTCATTAAAAAGAGTTATAAACACCAGAGACAAAGTTTGCCTAAAGACATACCCAGTGGTATCATTTCTCCATTCTAGAGGAAGCTACACAAAAGTCAACTTCCTTTCTTATAAAATAATAACTCCATTGTTTATTTTCCAAAGTTGTCACTACTTTCTTGTTCTCAATTGCAAATTTTATCTCATGTACACCGTGTGTACATGGGGGGGGCATTTGGTCACAGATAAGTAGCTAAGTCAATGGATGGAAAGATAAGTGAATGAGTGGAAGGGTGGATGGGCAGATGGAAAAACAGATTAGATAAACCAAGACAACAATACAGATTGCATTATGACATTCCTCATTTAAAATCATCTAATTACTCTCATTTAGGATTAATTTTATACTCTGTAGCTTGACATAACCTTTCATGAGCTCTGCTTAATGTCTTTAACTGCTTCATCTTCCACCATTCTCAACATGCCCTAGTTCTAGCCACAAAGAACTGCAATTAGCCAAATGCTTTCTCTATTTCCAGACTGTATCTATAATTTTTACATAACCAAACATTCCTCCTTTGTGCCTAGTCCATGCTAATTGTTAAAAACTTATCTCAAGTGTTACTTGACTTGGTTAGCATTCTCTAGATGCCCTGAGGTAGATGCTCATTTGTGTGTTATGTATATGACATATGCATAAGAATACACCCTGTGCATAACTCTATCATTTTCATATGCTCATTGAGTTTCTGAATACTTCTCTGTCCCTATATTTTGGTACCTAATTATTTAAATTGTCTGAAACTATTATGAGACAAAATAATTTTTGTGCAATATATAAGATTGTAGTTAAATTAAATTTTCTTAAATAAGTGGAGGAAAAACCAAAATGTGAGTAAGCAGTCTAAATTACAATATCTATATAGTAACATTTATAATTTATAAATTGATTATAAATATGAATAAGTACACATATAGATTTATTTCTTAAATGATAAGAAAAAATAAATAACAGAAATTTATTGACCTTCTGTGTTTCAGGTAATTACCTTAACAGAATTTTTAGCACTCTTTTCCTTATTTTGTATTTATAAATTAATTTGAAAAATGTCTTTGCATTTTACATGGTCCACTTTTCCATAGTGACCTATTGAAAATTAATATAGCCTATACATGTTAGAAAAATACAGACTACTCAAAGGCTAATACAGTATTATCTTTTTAAAGTGAAAACTAAACCCACTGCCTCTCTAAATTATATTTGAAAATGTTCTCGTTTTGACATTAACTGATAATTTTACTTTTTAAAAATGTCAGTATATCATTAAAGTAGCTATTAAGCTGCTAATAGGCACTTAACATTGTGGTAGCTTATTATAAATAGTGTTAACAGTCCTACAACGTTTTCACGCAGGTCACTTAAACATATCACATAAATTAAATTAAATATAGTCATCTAAAATAAAATGAAAATGACAATAACTAAGTAAAAAAGATTCTGCATAGAGGCTGTGAACAAAGCTTACAGATACATGAAGTCAGTTTCTATGAAGTTAAATTCAATATATGTGATCATAATATTTTAAAATTTTATTTTGTCCTAAATTGTCTCAAAAGTACTTTTTAAGTGTGTTTAAAATGTGATATTTTGATGAAACATAATTTAAAATTTTAGAAGATTTACATTTAATAAAAATCAAAAGCAAAACACTATATGAGAGATTTAACCTTCTCTTATCCAGGCATCTATCAAGACCTAGAGCAGTAGGAAATTATTTCTACCCAGAGGTGAAGTCGGAAAAAATGTAATGCAAAAACGTGTCGTCAGATGTTCTTAGCAGCAGTAATTATAATACCTAAAGATTGGAAACCATCCCCATGCACCTGATGGAAGGATAAACCATGTAGTTTATTTAGACAATATTATATTAATAGACCATATTATAGGATGAATTGTGCCCCCCATTCTTATGTTGAAGTCCTAAACACCAAAACCTTAGAAATGTGACTGTATTTGTAGTTAATGGCTTTAAAGAGATGACTGAGTTAAAATTAGATCATAATGTGAGCCGTGGTGTCCTTATAAGAAGAAATTTCCCTGTAAGAATGTAGAGGAAACCCCAAATGAGGAAACAGGAAGAGATGGCCATCTGCAAGCCAAGGAGAAAGGCCTCAGGAGAAACCAATTCTGCTGACACATCACCTTCTACTTCCAGACTTCCACAAATATGAGAAAATTCATTTCTGTTGTACCAACCATCCAGTCTTTGACACTTTGTCATCGAAGCTCTAGCAAACTAACAATGACCATAAAAAAATGAAGTACTGATACATGCCACAACATAGATGAACCTTGACATTATGCTAAGTAAAAAAAATCTGAAATAAAAGATTTCATTTCTATGAAAGCTGAGTATAGGAAAACTCATAGAGACAGGAAGTAAAGAAGTGTCAATCATGTGCTTCCTGGGTGAAAAGAAGAAATCAAAAGTGACTACAAAACTTATGACTATAAAATTTCTTTCTGTGGTGAACAAAATATTCTGGAATTATATAGTTGTGAGGTATGAAAAAGCTTGTACATACTTTAATATATATATGAGAGAGGCAGAGAGAAAGAGACAGAGAGGAGTTAAAATAAATTACACATCAATTATTTCCTTCTTTATTTTTCTTTATTTTTTTATTTTATTTTTTTTAAGATTTTATTTTTTTATTTGACAGACAGAGGCAGTGAGAGAAGGAACACAAGCAGGGGGAGTGGGAGAGGGAGAAGCAGGCTTCCCGCTGATCAGGGAGCCCGATGCCGGGCTCAATCCCAGAATGCTGGGATCACGCCCTGAGCCGAAGGCAGATGCTTAATAACTGAGCCACCCAGGTGCACCTCTTTATTTTTATTTATGATTACAGACTGGGCTTTCATCTATGCTAAGGACTTCATCCTATGAAAGACTTCACAGAGATGTCTTTCTATCCATCACCAGTTGCCATTTATCTTCAAACTCTAGTTCTCACAGGGAACTTTCAAAATTTGTGTTCAAACCCTGCTCAAGTCTCATAGAAGAAACTCCCACAACTCCAAAATGCCCTGTAATGCAAAAGAATTATTCTCCCCTTTATAGTCAAAGTTGGGGTGAGGGGTGTCTAAAGCCACTAAATCACTTTTAATTACTTCTCAATTTACTGTTATTTGACTTCAATTTTCATCTTCACTCACTTTATTATTTTGGGGGCCTATTTAAAAAGTATTTACTTACTTTTTATTTCAGGTTTTTATTTAAATTCTAATTAACATATAGGGTAATTTTGGTTTCAGGAGTAGAATTTGGTGATTCATCACTTACATACAATACCCAGCGCTCATCACAACAAGTGCCCTCCTTAATACTCATCACCCATCTAGCTCATCCCCCACCCACCACCCTCCATCAACTGTCAGTTTGGTCTTTATAGTTAAAAGTCTCTTATGGTTTGCTTCCCTCTTCTTTTTTTCCCCCTTCCCATATGTTCATCTGTTTTGTTTCTTAAATTCTACATATAAGTGAAGTTATATGGTATTTACTAAAATTTCTCTCTCCAATACCAACTTCAGTGTGATGGGATTTCAAAATCCCTACCTTACTTGACTCATCAATGATATTTCAGATTATTGCCCTTCTTCCTTCCACTTTTTGTGACATCTATGACCCCTCTTTATAGCATAAGTCCTTGTTATGTAGTCTTTCCTTAATCTTTTTTGAATACTCTTTTTCTTCTACCCACCCTATTATGATGTCAGTATTCCTAATGTCTGTTTTGAAATCAAGGCCTCTATTGCTAATTTATTTTTGACATATTTATTTGTTTGTTTTACCTTTAACTTAAAATTTTTGTTAAACAATCCTTTTTCTGCAATGTCCCATCCCTGTTGAGTGAACGTAACCACAATCATTCACTTTATTCAATCCAGAAAGACAATATTTTGGAGTGCTTTCTCTTGTTTACCATCCTCGTATCCTCTTAATCTCTAAATTCTGTAAATTCAAAATGTCCTGCTAATCTTCCAATTTCTTGTTCTGGCCACTCCCATTGTTCTTGTTTGCCATAAGACTGCGTGGGTTATAGTCATAGTCTCTTACCTACTACCCTCCTTTACAGTAATAGTCTCTTACCTTCCGTGTTCACTATACTATCTTAGGCTCTGTATGTACAATGTGATTTATAAGCCAAATTTGCTCGTGAACTTCTATTATGTAAAGAACTACAAAGAATCCCTACTGCCTTCAGGATAAAATCTAAACACACTAGTAGCTATCTAAATCTTATATTCATTTACCCTTACTTCTTCAGCATCGTCTCTTGCAACTGCTACCTCCACCCTCATTCTACAGGCAAATTGAATTACTTAGTTTCTCCAGTGTACATACTTCTCTTTCTCACTTACAGCTTTCAAATATTTTATGCACACTACTTCAAATAGTCCTCCCTTGATTTTTTATCTGATTAAATACTGTTTCTAACTCATTAATTGGTTTAGAAATTATTTCTACTAGATAGAATTAACTGAATTTCCAAATCTCTGTTTTTACTCTACAAGAAAATTAAATTTCCTTCTTTCAGTGACCAAATCACACTTTAATGAAACTGTCCATTACATTACTAGTGTGAATTCTACAGTATAATAGTTTGAAAATATTTGGGATGGTTGCTCGTTGTTAAAACACAAGTTCCTCATACATAGCAATGATTCAATAAATATTTATAGAATGAGTATATAACATAAATAAAATAGTTCTCTCAGGAAATGATCTCCTAAAGCATTCAAAGTATGGATTAAGTGACACATACAGATTTATATTTTGCCTCTGCCTAGTATATTTGCTTTTGAAAAAATTAAATCACGAATTTTAATTTCAAATGTAAGACACCAGAAAGATATAGAAAATCCTAAATCTGTAAGAATGTTTCACTGGATGATTTGTTCTTATATATATTTATTATCTCTGCCTAGCTTGTAATAGTTTTTTTATTGATTGAAATTTATGTGAAATAACAGTAATTGCCTAGTTTAGTACATTAAAATTATATAGATAGATGATAGATAAATGATAAATAGATGATAGATGATAGATAGATAGATAGATATGGTGATCATATCTATTGACTATGCACTGTAATGTCCTTTTTAATTTAAAATCTTTGAGGGTTCTGTTTTTGTTTAAATATGAATACATACAAAAGGATATTTATAGTTAATGTTGGATAAAGAATAGCAATAAAATAAACACAAGTGAATTCACACGCAGAGAAAAATTTGAAGAATGGAAACCATCTACAGCCCTGATCCCATTTCACTCTTATTCAGGAGGAAACAATTTTGCTAAATTTTGCATTAATCATTCAATTCCTTTTTAAAATATGCCACATAAATAAACAATCTTAAACAAGATAGATTTGTATACCTTTGAACATTATCTAAGTGAGAAAGATAGATAGATAGATAGATGATAGATAGATAGATGATAGATAGATAGATAGATAGATAGATAGATAGATAGATAGATAGATGATAGATAGATAGATGATAGATGATAGATAGATGATAGATAGATGATAGATAGATACATAGATGATAGATAGATAGATAGATGATAGATAGATAGATAGATGATAGATAGATAGATGATAGATAGATGATAGATAGATAGATAGATAGATAGATAGATGATAGATAGATGATAGATAGATAGATAGATAGATAGATAGATAGATAGATGATAGATGATAGATAGATGATAGATAGATGATAGACAGATAGATAGATGATAGATAGATAGATAGATGATAGATATTTGAATAAACCAAAAATTATTTTCCATTCTCTTGTTAGACATTTAGTTTAATTCCAATTTTTGTTATAATAAACATTGCTGTTGTAAGTTTATTGAACTATCTTCAGATTCATTTGCCCAAGTGTTTCTCTCTGGTAGATATTTAACAGTGGAAAGTGTTTCTCATGCAAATATCCAGATTTATGAAATAGTAATGCATTATTTTCTAATAGTTTACAAAATGTATATTTTCTCCAACAACATATAAGATTTTCATTGCTCTAATCTTTATCAACCTCTGATGTTATCAGAACTTAAACAGTTTGCTTGAAAGGACTACGCAATTTATTGGTTTTTAATTTCCATGTTCCACATTGATATTTTTAGTATAGTTCCAGGAGACTTGTTGGCACTTCAGATTACGTCTTCCCAAAAAAGACTGTCTAAAGTTTTGCCTATCTTGTTCTATTTGATTGGTTATCTTTATATTATTATTTAGTAGTATTTTTAAAATATTTTTAAAGGTTTTGTTTTAATTTCAGTTAACACATACAGTGTTATATTAGTTTTAGGTGTACGATATAGTTATTCAACACTTCCATATAACACCCGGTGCTCATCCCAAGTGCCCTGCTTAATCTCCAATTTAGTAGTAATTCTTTATATATTTTGGGATGAAAAGCTTTGCCAGTGTAAAATATATGTCTTTCTCATTGGTAGACTATCTTTTCAGTTTCTGCATAGTGAATCCTGATGAATTGAAATCTGATTGAAATGTGTCAGTCTCTTATGCTTTTTGTGTCTTTTAGGGTTTTCCGTTAATTCTTTTGTCTTTCCTGTTTCCTGTTTTTGTCTTTTTCAGGGTTTTCTTTTCTCAGGTGATAAACGTATGATCTAAAGGTTTTATGATTTTGCCTTTGTTTACTTAAGTTCTTAGTATACTTAGAATTGGCTTCTGTGTGTGAGGTGAAATAGTGTTAGACTACATTTTTTAAATATGGTTTTTAATATGGTTTACAAATTGTTCTGAGATCATTCAGTAAATCGTCCTCTCCAAGTCCCAGTTAATGAAAAATTTGTGATAGTTTTACATGTTTGAGAAAATTATAGCATTTTGGCTTTGTCTGCAGAGGAAAAATGAAATGAAAAGCTAAGAAATTATCCGGTAAGTTTATCTTTTTTGACAACTGATATAATGTATTTTTAAATTCAAAATAAAACCTCTCTGGGGCACCAGTCAGTTAAGCGTCCATCTCTTGGTTTTGGCTCGGATCATGATCTCCAGGTCTTGAGACCAAGCCCCGCATCGATCCTCTCCCTGCTCATTCTCTCTCTCTCTCTCTCATAAAAATAAATAAATAAAATCTTTAAAAAAAAAAGCCCTCTCCATTAAATATTATTATTTGTGCCTGAAATGTTTAATGTGTCAGATTGTTACACTTAATTATACTCTACAGCTAAAATCCATTTTATATAATAGTTTTTTAAGCAATTAATTTAGAAGTATTTGAGTGATTATTCAATATGACATTTGTATCTTAATTGGTGAGTGTTTGAGAATAATTTTCTATTTGAGTAACTTTTAAGTGGAAGATTAATCAAGCTTTATCTCATCTGACTTTTAATAATTTTGCTAACTTCATATGTATCAGGTATCATCTAAAAAATACTATGCCATTCTTTTTTGTAAAATTACTATGCCATTTCTCTGTGTATTTTAATCTGACATATATCAGATTTAAAATATAACATTTTATTGTTGATTCACTTTACACTATATTTCCAGTCTGTGGTAAAACTAAATAGTGTTTCGATCACTTAGGGACATTTACACAAGTGTTCACAACTTGCTTTAATATAAATTCTTACCATGTCTAAAAATACACATCCAGGAGAAAATGGTTTCAACTAAACAACTCATGATTTAGGATGCTTTATCTCATACCTTTAATCCAAACTTCTCGATTCAGACAGAAAAGGATTTTTAACAGTCCACTCTTTTATGCTTTCTTAAAATAAGAACTTTATCTTAACATTGTGAATACATATTGCCCAAAGTAAAATCTATATGTATATTATGAAGAAGGATGTCATATTGATCTTTGACAATCACTTCTCCTTGATTCTTCTAGTGCCTCTTTTATATTAAGAGAAGGTGGTGACCATTATTTTCTATTTCGTAACATCTATTCTTTAGGAAAATATATACAATATTTTAAATACATTTTCTCTATTAAATTGTATGCCTACTTTTTGTGAAAGTTCTTTTGAGATTATTTAATGGGAATGTAGTATTATTTTATGGCACAAATTTGCATCAAAGAAAGGAAGGAAAACAAAAAGCTTAAAAAACAGTTTGACATTTTTATTTTTAAAAATGATTTGCTTATCTTGAGAAGTAGATGGCTGTAAAAAGTACATCAAATTTAAAAGGGAAACAAGTGTCTCAGTACATTCTGCTTCCCACTTCATGGTATTCTGCATTACATGTATCTGTGAAGCTCTCCTGATTGCGGCAGGGCACCGGGTCAGCCTCCATCTGCAGGGTCTGATGCAAAGTGGTCAGCAAAGAAAGAGGTATGATCTCCTCCCATTGAATCTAAATGCCAGTGGAAGCTCATCCTCTCTGTACTTCTACCATACTCCCACTGGTAGACAGCTTATACTTGATTATTTGAGTGCCTTCCTCTGTATATTGGAGAAAAGGAGGGGAAATTGTTATCACAGGGATGGTGGGGTTCACATTAGGTACTCGCTGTTTAGAACATTTTTTTTTCTTTTAATCTGCACCTATTCATTCCTTTTTAAGGTTTGCCTTCAACTTTTGGCTAGTGCCTCTAATGTATTTTTAATTCCATTATTCTACTCTATTTCCTCAACCATTCTTTGCTAGTCTTTCATATCTCCCTCATTTTCTTCTACTTGAAACAAGGCCATGTTTCTTTCACCTAAAAATAGTCTTTCATGAAGTTGGCTTCCTCTGGGTTCAGACTTGCACCTTACTACCAACTATATTCAGCAGGCTTCTGTCAAACAGAAACACACGCCTTTGCCAAACACAATGTACATTTCCTTTTAAAAAAAATTCAAAAAGTGTGTTTCAAACTCTGTTTTGTCTGCTTCCCTGTTACTATTCTAAATCTGCCAGAACAGGGCCAATTCAACTTCATGTAGTCAGACTCTGGGCTTTACCTTTCAATATGTGTATGTGTTTATCTCTGTGTACTATGAGTTGATGTTTAATCATTGGGATTATAACTAAATGCTGTATGTCTCCAAGGAATATCTGTTACAGATGTTAATTATAGATAAGAGAGCAATACTATACTGAGAAAAATGTCATTTTTGTTGATTTAAAATAGTATCATTGTCATTTTCTAGAACAGCTTACCATTTATTCCTGATTACCTTGAAATAGAGAAACTGT
This sequence comes from Ursus americanus, assembly GCF_024610735.1. Taxonomy (NCBI): domain Eukaryota; kingdom Metazoa; phylum Chordata; class Mammalia; order Carnivora; family Ursidae; genus Ursus; species Ursus americanus. The sequence continues at coordinate 43,827,974 of NC_142141.1, read as the reverse complement.
TACATCTGTATAATTAAATGTTTCAGGTTAATTTGACTGTAAGTTGTTCAGTAATAAATGTTAGTCACGTATCCTCAGTTTTGATTGTTTTAGGCACATGCTACCGAAATGTAGAGTGACTGAATTGGAATAGGGCAGCCTCTGCATATAAAAAGCCAACAGCATTCTCTGTAATTTCCACTCTGGGTTGAAATTATGAAATTATATATAATTTAGAAGTTATGATTTTAGTTGAACTGATGCTCTCTGTAGAATTTATGTAGACACAGAAGAGGGGAAGAAATAAGAAAACAATTTTGGTAAGTCTTCGAACCTATCTTGGGAGCTGGGTTTACAGCTCTCTTTGGGAAAAATGTTAGCCTGCAACTTAGCTGAGTCATGAGCAGAATTGATTTTGGTTGTGAAACTTCCATAACATCCCAGAGGGCAATATTTCAGAATGAGGAGACCTCCTGGGACTGGAGTGAAAAATGAATTTTAGGGTGCTAACAGGACCCTGGGGATTGAAGATCAGATTGACAACATCTAGCCATTTTCAGGAAGGAAGAATTTATACTAATGTAGCATGTTCATATACTCATAACTTTAAAAGGTCATAGTTTGTATCAGGTGTTTATAGGAAATTCTGTGAGAGTGAAGAATGACTTAATTTTTTAATAAATGGGATGATTAACTTTTCATAGCTTATATTATAAAGTACTATATTATAATTATTTATTCATCTAACATAAATTACTGCAAAACTGCTATATTTTAAATATTTTTATCAAAGTTGTGCATAAAGAGAAAAAATAGGTACATACTGACTCTCAAGAAGTTTTGAATTTTAGAATAAATGTGATAAAGCATGCCATGTCAGACATCCGTGCAGGCTATGGAAGAAATAGAGTTTCAGCTGGGCTTGGGAAAGGTGAGGGGAAATCTTCAAGTAAATGATGCTTGACCTTGGTTCTGAGATATCAGTGGGTTCCTTCCCAGGGGGAACCGAGTGGTAGGAAAATATCTAGTATGAAAACAAAGACATACATGAAAAAAACAGTATAGTGCTTTTGGGAACTGCCCAGATAGTCTGAGACACATAAGGTGGAAGAGGAAATAGGAATAGATTGTGATGTGAACTTTATTTCTTGACTGGGCAAAAAAGAGCTATTTAAAGATAAGCACAGAAGGACTAGTTTTGAATTTTAGAAAGATCAGTGCAGTAGGTAGAAGTGAGGATAGTTAATTTTAGAAGAATGATTTGGATACAGGAAGATAAATTAAGAGATGATTTAATATAGTCTAGACAAGAAATAATCATGCTGAAATACTGTGGTTTGAGAGAAGGGTGCATTTATGAATGAGATCAGGAAATCTGAATATTTAAACATCATAATTCAGTGGATGGGGAAGTAATAGAAATGTGTCTTGGACAATATTTCTAATTTTGCTGTCTGCGAGGTGATTGTACTTATTCCTAAATTAGAAAATATAACCAAAAAATGTAAGTTTAGAGTGAAAGTAAATACCTCCTTAAATTTTGTGTCCTAGGCACCTCACTTTTCTTACCCTGTTACCAACACTGGTATCTTATTTACCTTTGGCACTTATGGAGTTGTGGCAGGCCTCATAAAGAAGCTGGGTTCCAGTCCTGACATGTACTCTTTGTAGCTAGCTGAATTTTTTAATATCTTATTCATTAAAATAACAAATTTTAAAACATAGTATAACAAGATGTTAAATGGAGATTCCTTACCTTCTTTTAAATAAGAACCTCTCTGACAGACATCAGATACAAAAATGAGTATAATACCCTTATTTCTTGGAAATGATTTTTAAAAAGAATGTTAGGGACACCTGGGTGGCTCAGTTGGTTGAGTGTCTGACTCTTGATTTTGTCTTAGGTTATGATCTCACAGTCGTGAGATTGAGCCCCAGTTCTGGCTTGCGCTGGGCATGGAGCCTGCTTAAGATTCTCTCTCTCCCCCTCCTTCTCCCTCTGCCCCTCCTCCCACTCACGTGCTCTCTCTCTTTCTCAAATAAATAAATAAATCTTTTTAAAAAAAGAATGTTAGAAAGTCAATTCAGTTGGTCTAGTATCCTCTAACAGATCAAGTATATGGAAAGGGATTTGACTTTGGACAGGAGAAAGATTAAGACATTTTCTAGAAAAAAAGCTAATACAAGGCTGATTCCAAAGCATCCCCCACCCTTGGAACAAATAGGAGTGAAACCTCTTTCTTTTCAAATTGAGTGAGTTGGATTTCCATGGCAACTTATTTTTATGCTTGAAATTTGGTCTGTGAGTGGGGATACATAATCACCAGTAAGACTTACAACTGAGAAAACTAAAGCTAAATTATTGACACGTTATACTGGAATTAGTCTCCCTGAGCTTCTGGAGACAGAGTATACATAAATGTTTCCATTAATGCGATGTTGGTCATTCAGGACAGAGAGCCAGAATAGGACCCTCAGAGGCATTGAATGCCCTTTTAAACGAAAAGCTGAAGGGCACTTCTGGATTCCTAGATCTTAGGGAAGGATCACAAATGATAAGGGCAACCCCTTCTATTAGCCTCAATGAGACACTACCATAAGCTATGTCTAGTACCCCAACTCCAAGAACTCTGACAAAGTAAGGGCTTCAATTCATCGACCAATTTTTTTTGTAACAATCTCTCAACCTTCAAGGTATCTTCTCTCTTTTTCATACTTAAATTGTAATCCCAGGGCCAATCATTATAATTACTTCTTAGTAGCACCCACAACTCCCTTGTTCTTCTCTCAAATGTTGTGTTTTCTTTGCAAAACATAACCATGCTGCAAACCAACTGTACTGAGTTAAATTGTGTCTCCTTAAAAAGACAGGTTCAACATCTAACACCTAGTACCTATGACTGTGACTTTATTTGGAAATAGGGTCTTTGAAGATGTAATTAGTTAAATTAAAATGAGGTCACACTGGATTAGAGAAGAACATAATACAATGACTTGTGTCTTTTTTTTTTTTTAAGATTTTATTTTTAAGTAATCTCTACGTCCAATGTGGGGCTCAAATTCACAATCCTGAGATCAAGAGTCACATGCTCTAACAACTGAGCCAGCCAAGTATCCCCAATGCCTGGTGTCTTTATAAAATGAGGAAACAGAGACATACACAGACACATAGAGAGAGTGCCATGTGATGATGGAGGCAGAGATTGGAGCTGTGTTGCCACAAGCCAAGGAACTCCAAGGAGTGACCAACCATCAGAAGCCAGGAGAGAGGCATGGCAAATTCTAAAAGACAAATGACACAGATTCTATAACAAGACAATGACATGGGATAAAAAGAAGGGGGTTTCTGGATTCATTGATACTTTAAAGCACATACCAAGCAAATGGAATGTGTTACTTATTAGATCTTGATCTGAAAAATCATTAAAAATTTTCTAATAAATTAAGAATAGTTAGAATATTTACTAGGGATTGGATGTTATTAAGTTATCATTAATGTTTTTAGATGTTCAATATTATATAATATAAGGGAAATATCATGTTTTTGTAGATGAATACTCAAGTATCACAGGCTGAGATATTATGATATCTAAGATTTGTTTCCAGACACTTTAACAAGGAGAGGGCCAAAAACGGGGAGATAGATGAAGTAAGTGTGGTGAAGCGTATATAATCGTAAAATAAGGGTGAGCAGTGCTAGTCCTGCTCTTCTGGAATTGTAAGTGTTCTGGTGCTAGTCCCTTTTATTTTGTGTAGGGTTGAAAATATTTCTAGAAAATGTTTTAAAATAAAATCTAGATACTGACTAAATATCATCTTATCCATTGCAACCATTCTACTCTGAGCCACCATAATCTTTTACCTGGATTATTGCTGTGGTCTTCTGACAAGTGTCTCTGCTTTTATCTTGTCCCTACTTATCCTTATCACTGAAAAACAGTTGACATGATTCTTTGAACATTAAAATCAGATTATGATACTTTTTCTTCCCAAATTTATAATGGTTTCCCATTTTTATCAGAATAACAGCCTTTCAATGGCCTGAAAAAACCCTAAATGATCTGGTGCCCTGTTACCTTCCTAATAGTATCTGTGCTTTTCTCTCATTCACTCTGTTCCTGCCACAAGGCCAATCAGAACACACCAGGTACAGCCTTGTCTTAAGATCTCTGCATGGTCTGTTTTCCCACTAGAACATTTTGCCTCTAGATTTTCACATGACCAAAGCCTACAACTCTGTCAGGTCTTTACTCAAAAGTCTTTGAAATATTAATTAACGTGATAAGCTAGGTGCATGGTCAACTACAGCCCAAACTTCTGTTATTATTTATAATGCCTAAAATTTTCCAAAGTAATTACCAATTATAATTCATTTGTTTATTTTCTTATTGTTTCCTCATCCCTCCACTCACTGTATATTAGCTCCACAGGGATAGAGAGATTATTTTGTTTTTGTTTTTATACTGGTATGTACTCAGCAATTTGAACAGTTTTTGGATATAGGAAATTATAAAGATTTCTTTGAAATTTAATTAACTAAATTTCCAAAATGTCTGAATTGCATAAATAAATTTATAAATATTTATAAGACAATTGATGCATTGAATTCATTAATGTAATTCAAACATTTTAGAGAATTACAAGTCAGTGTGTGATAGTAACTCAAGAAGGACAGTGTTGACACGAAACCCACTACCCACAAGCCATTGGTCTCTCTTGCAAAGAAGCTGAGGGACAACCTCCTAGTAAATACAATAACTTTTTAAAATTATTATTACATCCAGGGATGGGTTTATGTCATGCTGTATTGATGACCTCAGATTTCTCTAAGGGAAGACTGTTTCACTTGCATTTTCTGATTGACCATAGCCTTTGAATCATAGGTAAGACTTGGCTCTGGTTTACATCTGTGATCTCTGTGAGTTTGACTTTTCCATGCAATTATTTCATATTATCTCACCAACCAACCTGTCAGTAACCTAAACAATCAGAAAATTCAAGAAATTCAACTAAAAGCATATCGTGTCTTAAATTATTTGAAAGATTCCAAAATCGTTTAAAATGTTGTAATCTCATACACGACTGAAGTTAAAATCACAATTATAAGCAAATTAGTATATTAAACATCTTAAAATCATATAGACAGTGTTAAGCTCTAATTTGTAAATTCATGGTTTTTTTCTTAAGTACTTGTCATTGGATTTTCATTTGACTGGCTGTGTGTATAAAATCCTTAAACATGAAAAGACATTGCACTAGAAAACAATAAACTGATTATTTCTAAAAAACATACACATATATTACTAATAAAAGTTTAATTTACTATCTTAGCTCCACTTTTTCTTTATTTTTTTGTGGATTTCTTCTCAGAGGACTGAAATTTGACTAATAATTGTGAACGTTGCAAGAGATACAGAGTTTAAGACATACAAGGCATTTTGTCTCAAACATGAGGGAAAGTAGGACAGCCCCATTGATAGTCATTCTTGTAATAGGGTTCTCAAAAGTCTGTGCTCTGTCAATGGGTTGTTTTTATACTCTTTCCATAAGGGTTTCATTAGTTGCGTATAACACCCAGTGCACCATGCAATACATGCCCTCCTTACTACCCATCACCAGTCTATCCCATTCCCCCTCCCTCCTCCTCTCTGAAGCCCTCAGTTTGTTTCTCAGAGTCCATAGTCTCTCATACTTCATTCCCCTTCTGATTAGCCCCCTTTCTTTATCCCTTTTGTTGCCATTTTAAAATGTATTATTATGGTGCAGAACAAACATCTGTCTAGAGAAATTGGGTGACATCATGGTTTCAAGAACTGGGACATGGACTTCTTGATATGTGACATATTCACTTTTCCACTTCCACCTTTCTGTTCATGACTATGCTGGCAACAATGGCAGAAAACAAGCAATTAGTTTTGTTACAGTGTTTTTAGATAAATGATAAATAACTTGTTATATATATAATAGTTCAAATGTTTGCCAAAAATGTAACACACAGATTTCCTCCTCAATTTCCAATAATAGCGTAATGTGAGAAAAATATTTCTATAAACATAAAATTTGATGATAAAAAAACCCTCTCACTTGAATTATATGTAATAGTCATAACCAACTCTCTGTTAATAGAGATCATATCATGTTAACTCAGCACATTTTTATAAAACATTATAAGCCAAAATTTAATACTAGTAAAATGGCAATGCGCTTGAAGGAGATGGTGCAATATAATACGGACACAATTTTATTTTAATACCCACACTGTTGAAGGCCCTTAGGTATTCCCTATGGTACATATCCACATGCATATGCATGTACAAGGGAAAACCTACTAATCCATGAAACAACGGACTATAAGAAAGCCCCAGAGGCAAAATAATGATTTTGTATACTTATACGTATTTATATTTACATAATATAAGTATACTTATACATATAACTGGCAAATAATAATAATTAGTAATTTAATTTTGTATGTACATATACATATGTTAACATTACTGTAAAGCAGTGTGGTCATATTTTATAAAACTTTTGCATATATCACTACAGACTTTGTTTTTCATAACCATGCTTGCAAGTAGAGTTTTATTATCCCCTTTTGAAAGCTAACCAAAATTAGAAGCTATGTGATACTAAGTGACAAAGCAGAGACCAGACCCCTGATGTCATATTGCAAAGTTGTTTTATATTCTATTGCTACAAGCTTTGTGATAGGTATATCACTTTATTTACTATATGATTTTATTTACTATACGATTTTATTTATTATATGATTTCATTTACTGCATGATTTATTTACTACATTTTTTACTACATTTTTACTACATTTTTTATTTACTACATTTACGATATTTATTTACTACATGATTTCTTTACCACATGATTTTATTTACCTCATGATTTTATTTGATATATATTGATATATGTGGTTTATATTAAATATATATATACATACACTCATATATATATATATATATATGTGTATATATATAAATACATACACTCATATATATATATATGAGTGGTGAGTTTGGAACATTCCAGTAGAGGTCTGATATTTGCATGTTGAAGGAGAGAGCACCAAAATGCTGCCCTGACATTATCTGTATCGATTATGATATTTACATTGAAGGTCAGTTGCAAGTGACTTATGAAAATAGACTGAACGACAAACAACAATAATGAAAACAGTGTCCAAATGAGATCATTCTTTCCTGAGATGCTAACAATTAATATTAAATAGGTATGTTCATTGATACATCTAAGAGTTATATCATATCATTCTTAAAGATTTAGGTTCTCCTACAAGATGGTTTTGCTTTTTGCCTACATATATGCTTGCAAATCGATATGCTTCCAATTTCCCAGGACATTCCCACTTACTATATATTTTATTGACATTTCATTTCACTCTCAAAAGAGCTCTGGCTTGGACAATAATTGATGTAGTTACCCCACAAATCTAAAATATAGTCAAAACACTTTGCTGTAGTCATTTTTTATACCAATCGAAAAGGAACATTTTAGTATCTTTTGTATGCAATGTTGAAAGCAGTGCATTAATTCTGAAATTTCACTAGAAAAGCAAAGTTTTCATTAATGGCATGTGACTAGAAATTGTTCTAAGATTAAATACTTTCTAGCACATTTTAAGGCTGGTAAACGACAAAAATTAAAGTCAAAAGAAAATTAGAGGTCATATGACTAATACGTTCAAATCTATCTTTTATATAAAGGATAAAATGGATCAATACTTGAGAAGTACTGAGATATTATAGAGATTTAATATTTCAGAAATAATACAGAGTTTGGAAGAGATCAAGTGACATCATGGCAGTCATACCAGAATCAAGATTAGAAGTTAATTAGCATGACCTTGTCAATTTACATTTACTATAGCATCCAGCCTTTAATCATCAATCATTAGAGTGACTGAGCCATAGCTATGTGCGTTATTCTAGGATATGAAACATATAAGAAGGCTTCAAAGGTATGAAATATAATAAATTCATCATAATTAAATTCAAAGTTTAAATAAAAGAATCAAAGTTTTGGGGCACCTGGGTGGCTCAGTCGTTAAGTGTCTGCCTTCGGCTCAGGGCATGATCCCAGCGTTCTGGGGTCGAGCCCCACATCAGGCTCCTCTGCTGGGAGCCTGCTTCTTCCTCTCCCACTCCCCCTGCTTGTCTCTCTCTCACTGGCTGTCTCTCTCACTGGCTGTCTCTGTGTCAAATAAATAAATAAAATCTTAAAAAAAAAAAGAATCAAAGTTTTATTATATATATATACATATATTCTATTTTTTCCTGAATAAACATTTTCACTTTCCTCTTGTATATAACATGATAACCTATAGCCCGCAATTGAAATGGAATACAAATTAGGCATTTTTCTTCCTAAAATGTAATTATTTCTAAACACTATTCCTTCTTAGGAAGCCATATAATTTTGGTATGTGTTTTAATTTAAGTTACTCCCAGCCTGCTTCTCTTCTAATTATTTTAAAATGCTGTATTGAGATTAATTTCAGTGGTACTAATGTATATAATTTAAGTGAAAACATGAAATCAAATTATCACAAGCTTATGCAATATTTAAGAAAAGCGGCTTAAATTGGGGAAAAGTGGAATTAGGTACTGCATATTATTGAAATGTACAAATTCATTCTTTCCTACTGTGTTAAGTAAAGGGATTGGCATGAAATCTTTAGTTCTGAATTAAAGTGTTGGGGGGTTACATGAGCAGCAACATGAGTGAGCAAGGAAGGATTACCAAAGGAAAGAAACAATAGCTGGTCTTTAGGGAGCTTTGAATAAGGTTTAGTAAGCACACTCAAATTGTTCCTTTTCCATTTTGCAATATTATATTTTACTGCTTGTTATTTTATAGTAATTATATTTACTTCTTGTAAAGTATAGAAAATAGTATACTTTCTCTTCTATGTATATAATTGTGCTGATTTGATTTAGTGCAATGACTTTCTTTGGACTCTATTGAAATAATCTTTGAACAATAACCAATGTTAAGAAAAGAAGCTTTAAAAATAATAACAAGACCATTAAATGAAATATCCAGAATAGGGAAGCCCGTAGAGCCCATAGAGACAGCTGCCAGGGGTTGGGGAGAGGAGGCAAGAGAAAGTAGTTGCTGTTGAGTATGGAGCTTTTTTTAGGGATGATGAAAATGTTCTAAATTAGGTGTGGAGATGTGTGCACAACTGTGAATATATTAAAATGATTTAATTAAGAAAACAGTTGTACATATTTTAAAATTAAATACTACAATAATATTTGCCTATTTCATTGGCTAAAATCATCAAAAAAGTCTTTCAAATATGTGTGCCCTTTAAGCCAATAAATCTCCTTTTCAAACTCTAGTCTAAAAACATAAATAAGGAAGCAAAGATTAAGTTATAACAGTATTTATATTGGAGCTATGAGAGTATTTGAATCACTGGTATCTATGATGAAAATGCTGAACTATAAAGAAAAATAATAACAAGGGTAACAAGTATTAATTTCAACTTTCACAAATATGACACATTAAGCTCAGGTCCTATGTACCAGTGTTGCACATAATTTTCATGCTCTCTCAATCCATATATTGCTATGAGCTTATATGAGGACTTACAAAATAGTTTGTAGTTCCACGAAGTTCCATAGAATGATAAATGATATCCATTGAAGAAAGGGTCCAATATGTCTACTTTTCTAAATGTATTTTTAATATATACCCTTGTAAGTATTACATTTGATAAAATTTAAAGATTAATTTTAAAGTAAAGTGTTAATGAAAAGGTTTCAAGCTAAGCTCTGGAACCCAATGTATATTTCAGCTCCTATATCTGCTAGAGAATAATTAATTTTTTCATCTGCACCCTTACCTGGGATATTCTTGAGAAGGAGAAGAGATGGTGGAGTCACTGTCAGTTCTATGGAAGGTGTATGATGTTGTCTGCATTGGGAAGTCTTGAAGTTCAGATTATTTAGCACATGAACAAGTGATGTAGTAGTTTCCATGTCCAGCCTTGAGATCTTTTCTAGCCTTCAAGTCCTAAGAGAAGGCTTCAGAATTCAAGGGGGGCTTGTGGTCTGGAAGATCATACTTTTCAACCTGAGGGTAGGAAGACCTAATTAGTCCATGACAGTCCTGTTTTAGGAAATTACTGATAAATTGACACTTTATATATAAATAACTCAGTAGTTATTTTGGGTCTTCCTTTGCTATCAACTGTATCACGTGCAAAAGAAAGAAGTGTATCCATCCTGCCCTGTACTGTCCTTTGCCACTTTGAAAGTACTTCATCTCAAAGACTTGGGTTTTCCTCTAAAATTAATCTAGTTAGACCTTTGGTAGTCAATGCCAATGGTCAGGTATTTTTGGCTTACTATTCATCTCCCATCAGTCTCCCGGAGATGCCTTCTGCAAGTCACTTCTGTCCTTCCTCTTGGAAACAACTCTTCAGTTTATTATTGACTGGGTCCTCCTACGGCCTTCCTCAGTATCTTTGGGACCCTGTGGTGGGTGTAGTGCCTTGGGAACCACAGGAGATTGACTCCGTTCTCCAGAGCCATGGTAAGTGTTAATCAAAATGCATAGTTTTAAAAGTAGCTGTTAAGTTCAGAGACATATATATGGGAGCGTTTAAAAATAAAGTGGGAGAGGGGCTTCTCCCTCTCCCTCTGCCCTCCTCCTCCTGCTTGTGCTCTCTTGCTCTCTCTTTCTCAAATAAATGAAATCTTGAACAAGCAAACAAATAAATAAATAATAAGTGGGAGATACAAAATTGTGGTTCCAGGAATCTCACATAGAATATCTAAATCTATGAGTAGGAAAATCTTATGTCATTGTTTGTCTTCTTTTTCTCTTCAGTAAAACTGCTTTTTATGGAATTTATCTTTTGGGGGGGACAGCAATGATAGCCAGAAGATTGTACTCACTAACCAAGAAATAACCTGCATACAAGACTAATGGTTGCTCACAAACCCTCAACTTCTTATAGCACAAGACTCTAAATGAACAAATCTTACATCATCAGTAAATTTTTGTGTTATTTGAGTTAAGTAAGCATTTGTTTTAAGCATTTGAGTTGCAGTAAGCTGGCTCTCTCTGAGGTCTGTGTAAAACCCTCTTCTCACTATCTAACAAGAGGAACTCTGCCTCAGGCCTGCTTTGTTAAAATCTAAGGCATACCCTGAATTTGGTAGGACCCAGTAAGTTACCTTGGTCCACATTTTGGATCTGATGTGGAAGTTGGGTCCAGAAGGTTCATAGTATGTTAAATTCCTCAGTGTGCAAGAAATCTGCAATTGGGAATAGAGTCACTTTGCATTTTATATCGTATTTCATATTGAGTATTTCTCATGCTTTTTTAAAGTACGTACTTGCATTTACACTAAAGCCCTCAGTTGGGACATTGTGAATTAATCTTTCATTACAGATGTATAATAAAGAATTTAAAAAATAACTTTGAGAAATATGAGGGGAAGAATCATCTGACCAGGGTTCAAAGTAGTAGAAGATTATTTGCTCTTTGTGGCAAATGGTAAAATCCTGAGATAAGAGAGGATTATAATCTTTTCAGGGTCAAGAATCTGTTGGTATTTTCAACTGCTTACAGATCATGCATACATTTTTAGTGTTTCCCTGGTATGTGGTTTTACTTCCACAAATAGCAACTCGGCTAATATTTAAAAAAAATAATAACACATTATATTAATTTAAAAATCATATAATCACCACAAGTTTCATCTAAACTTTTTTATTAGGATTTAAGTTTCTGCCAAAATTTGCATTTTAAGTAGGTACTATTGCTAATACTTCTCAATCACTGAATTCCACATCTTGGAATACATAAAACTTTGAGCCTTTAACAGATTAACACAAAAATTAAAACAGTAACGTTTTAAAAATATTTTCTATAGTGAGAAACAGAAAGTAAAATGTTCCTTTCACATGCTTCTTAAATACATATTTTCTGTAGCCTGTCACTCTTTAATATAAATGACTATGAAATAAATCATATTGATTTTGATAAACACAAAATTATGTCAGTGAAGCCCATATTGAGGCTCAATCTAACTTTATAGCTGTGATGTCTATTGCTCTATTGTGCATAACATTAGGTATCAAGCAAACTGCTTATTTTCCTCCTTTTCTTCTTGCCAATGTTTATGTATTTCACTGTACTAGTAAATTCTATCTCTAAGACGTAGTGAGCTGGTCTGAAATCCAATTGATCTGAGTTTTGATTTCACCTTTTGCATTTAGTACACATATAACTTGGATAAGTGACTTAATCTCCCAAAGACTAGCTTCCTCATGTATAAAATGGGGGTAAAAATAACAATAAATCATGTCTTACCTCAGGAATAATAAGAAAATAAAATATAAAATATTTGGCATATAATAAGGACTCATTCAATGATAGCTATCATTACTTTTCTCCAAGTCCTAGCTAAATATTTCCATCAATTCTTTTTAGATACCCTTAGCTGAGTACCTATTAGACATTACTGCTTAGACCTCCAAAGCAAATTACATTTTTAAAAATAAGTAATTTTTACCTGCCATCTGAAGTACCTAGTTTATTGCTAATATACATGTATTTTATATAGTTGATATATTTTTCATGGATTCAAATAATGTAATCATCAGTGACATTCTCTGATGAGTGAAAAATATTCAGAACATATTAAATAACATCTCATTTAAGACAAGAGAGTGGGAAAAGGTTATTATGCAAGGATGAAAGATGGGACTTCTAAAGTCATCCAAATATGACGCAATAATGGCCATTGTTCAGGTTCTCTCCCCTATCAGTCATCAGTGATGAGTTATTGATAAACCTAGAATGTCAGTGCCAGAGCCTTGGGATCAGGATCCTTGCCTTCCATGGAATACATTTAGAGAAAGATTGCCATTGGTGTCAAGGCTTACAAAGTGAAACTAAACATCTTTGCTTGTCAAAGGAACCAAATAATCCCAGGAGTCGGTACAAAATCACAGTGTTTGTGAACAGATTCAAGCAATAATTAAAGAGCAGAAAACAGGCAAATTAGGCAAATGGATTGGAGTCTGGATCAGTGATCTTTAAGTTATTTTTTTTCTCCTAAAACCATAAATAATTTTTTATATGCAATACATTTTCAAGTTGATCTGTGAAATTTCTATCAGTTATAAATAATAGCAAAGGATATATTTCTCACCATATTTCAAATTGTTTGAATTTTGCATCTCTTCTAAATATATTGAATATACGCTAATAATTTCAAGTCGGCAATCATTTTTTGAAAGAATAGAGAAGCTCTTCTTTAACAGTCAGATATTTTGCATTATTTTTTTCTTGAACTTTGATTTCAATTTCACTTCTCCAAAGAATTTCTACAAAAAATATTTTATAAATGTTTATGTGCACATATTTTAAAACAAAGTATATCGTGTCTATTTATATTTAAATTATTTATAATTTACGTATACTTTCAAAGAATTTTACTATACTGATAAGGCTTTATTCTGGCTTGTGATAACATTTCATGTATTAGAGGTTCACCGCTGACCAAAATAACATTAGAGATTACTACTTTTGAAAATGTTTATCATAAAAGTAAATTTTATTGGAATTGCAGTTAATTAAGATGTATGGCAGGGTTATAAAGCTTGTATAAGGATATTATAACTATCTCCTTGCTTAATGATCCTGAGATTTTTGCAGTATAAGGTAATGCACCTTATTGGAATGCAAAATGTGCTTGTTCCTGTGAAAATGACAGAAACATAATTGTGAAGGAGCCAGAACAGGAAATGTAATTGTCAAGCAGGTCACACTAGGAAAAAGTATATAAAGAGGTAAAGGATCAGGGAAAATACGCCTTTAAAACAACCTGTGCATGAGTTTTTGAAATGCTTTCCTGTAATGCCAAAGGCACATGTGTCATAGGATAAAGACCACTGTTTTATGTGATTTGTGGGATTTTCTTTCATTCACTGTGTGGTCATGCCCATTCACATTAGAAAAACGTATGGTTATAGAATGGAAACTCTTAAGAACACAAATGCTAATGTATTGATTAGAATGTTGTAGGCAGGTAAATAAATTATTACCCTCCCCATCCATATTAAAGAGGCCTTGGGTTTCCCTTAAGAAATCCCTCCACACTTCACTCCTTCTTGAATTCAGGTGTAGGCATACAAATGAACCTATCCTCTATAAATACTCTCTAATTATGCAAATTCATTTCTAGGAATTTCAGGGAATGTCAGGAATCATAATTTACTAGGACATTCCAGTGCCATTTAACAAAGAACTGCCTTTAGTCACTATGGTTAAGTTTTTATAGCAATTTATTAAATTTCATGATTAAGGAAAAAACTGTTAAATACTCCATGGATAATTATATACCATAACTAATAACTTGCCACTTAGACTAAATCTTTTAGTATAATTAGTTCTAATTAAAAGACAGTTAAATTGGTTTGACTTGTTTATTTATTAATTTAATACATCCTAACTTCCTAGATTGTGTAATTGATTATAGAGCTTATACTAATGTTGTATACATCTTTGAAAACACAGAAAGTGAACACAAAACTGGGCTTGTATAAATGTTGAATGCACTTTGAATTAAGATTCCTTGGCTTGCTCAACAGCTTACTGAAAGCATAAGGATATTGTTCTCCAAATCACACTTCTTATTCATGTAAGCATTATTCATGGGAATTGTTATGGTCTCCTAATATGTTCTTCCTTATGCTTTATAGATAATACATTTTAAAAACATGTTTTTCATACTCAGATAGCCAGACCCTAGTTGGTCATACTGAATGAAAATCATTCCCTAGAAAATCAATTTTACTTACTCAGAGTACCAATGCCAAAAACTCAAACAAGTCTATTCAGTTGGTAGTCTTGTAACTTAATTAACAACTTAATTACCTGAAGGAGGTTTCATAGAGTGAACACAATCACTTTTGTATGTAGGATACAGAAAGTGAATCTGAATAGAAATTCTACTTTTTCCCCCCAAGAATGTATTCTTTAGACTGTTCTAGCAGTATCTTACCTACAATCTTTTAATTCCTTTGAAAGTATGTTCTATATTATCATTCTTTAAAAAGAGAGCATAAAGCATTTAAGATTTAAGCTCAATGTAATTTACTTAGACTTTTAAAAAAAGACACTATTTCGAAAAATATTATTTTCCCTAATGTGAACAAAAGTGATTAACCGATTTCAAAATATTAATTTCACTCTTAAACTCTAGTATTTAATTTACAATTATTTTTAGGAAAATTTTTTCATTACATAATCTTGCAGAATTTTATCATTAAAAATATTGAGTGAGCCAAAGAAATACAAAGATATACAAAGATACAGTTGAAATGACAAAAATATTAAAATTTTATCATTACCTTAAATATTGAACTGTAGGAGAATAAACAGAATTTTAAAAATGACAAGAATAGGCTTTACCTCATCTTTGTGATGTTTTATTTCCCTAAATATGACTTGTTCCTTGAGTAACTTACAGGTTTAATGGGCTTAGCAATGGACACTATGCCTTTTCATTTTGTTTTCTTAATCCCTTCTCAGTCTTTATTTATGGTTTTATTTTCTTCTATTCTGAACCAGCCTCTCCAAATACTGTACATCAAATAAGTATATTAGCACGATTTTTAGTAAATGATGTAATGGATGAAACAATTTGCCTGGAATGTTTGGATATGGCCCACCAAACATTGGTAGAGGAGTAGACCTCGTTCCATTATGATCAAAAGAAAAAAACAGTCTTTGGTTGGTGGGCCTAAGGTAGAAGCAGTTGCAAAATGACTTAAGTGTTGTGACATAAGAGCCAGAAAGAGTAGGAAGAAATATGCAGAATCAAATTTCATGACATTTAAACATCAACAAGAGCCAAGGTCCTACAAAAAAGGAAACATAAGGAAATAATTCAGAGTAGAATTAGACTCATTAGATCAATGAATTTTAATCAAATGATGAATTACTTTGGAGTAAGAATTTCCTACAACCTAATCAAGGTATAAAAGGTAAGGAGGTTATACAAAAATAAGGTTAAGTGCTTAAATTAATCTTATGGAAAGGGTATAAAAACAACCCATTGACAGAGCACAGACTTTTGAGAACCCTATTACAAGAATGACTATCAATGGGGCTGTCCTACTTTCCCTCATGTTTGAGACAAAATGCCTTGTATGTCTTAAACTCTGTATCTCTTGCAACGTTCACAATTATTAGTCAAATTTCAGTCCTCTGAGAAGAAATCCACAAAAAAATAAAGAAAAAGTGGAGCTAAGATAGTAAATTAAACTTTTATTAGTAATATATGTGTATGTTCAGTTTATTTTTTTGTCAGAGAGAAAGAGCGCAAGCAGGGGGACCATCAGACAGAGGGAGAAGCAGGCAGAGGAGAGGCAGGCTCCCCACTGAGCAAGGAGCCCAAAGTGGGACATCTGAGGACCTGGGATCATGACCTGAGCCAAAGGCAGACACTTAACTGACTGAGCCACCCAGGTGTCCCTGCTTGAGGGACTTAAATAGCCAAGCAATGTATCCTTTCAGTGCTTTAACCCTATAGTCACAAAATAAAAATGTTACTATATGTACTCTAATTTCTAACTTTCACCAAAAATGATTGTCCAGTACTCCCTGGTAATGGGTTTAACAACTCCTCACACCTAAAATCATTTCATTATCACTAATGTGTGTATTGTTATATTGTATTGGGTATGCCTTTAACAAACGGGAAAAGAAAACACTGTCCTCCTTCTTAAAGAACTCACAATTTCCTAGGAAATTATACAAGCAATCAAGTAACAAAACATTATGATGTTCACTACAATAAAACAGCTCAGATAGAACAAGGAGTAACTTTGTCTGCTGAAAATTATATTGCACGAGTTGCACACAAGCCCCAAACTGGAAAAGATGTTTATACCATGTAAGATCAATAAAGAATTGTCATCCAAAAACTAAAAATATATACTACATCTCATTGAGGGAAATGTAAATAAATCAACCTACAGCGGAAAAGTAATGATTGTATAATCCACAGGAGAGAATATCTGAAATCCCAATGAACAAATGAATATATGAACTTCACTAGTTATCAGAGAATTGCAAATTAAGGCAAGAAAGAATTATAATTCCTCACTTAACTGATCAGCGAAACCATCCAACCAACCATCCAAAACAAAGCAAAACAACACAAAAGGAAGTGTTGCTTTAATAATAGTAACCTTGGCAGTAATAGGAAGCAAGGTGACTTATTATGCCTTCCTGAATGGGGTTAACAATTACTACACCAATTTGGGAGCAGTTTAGCAATACTGCATAAATTTGAAGAATTGCATTGCTTACTCATTTGTATACACATATGTACAAAAAGACAAGTATAAGATATATTTGCAATAGCTATATGTTACTAATATAAATATTCATTAACAGGACAAGTGATATATACCTTGTAGTTTATAGATGCATGCATTTATTTATAAAAGAGATAGTATTCCACAGTTTAGCTTAAATAAATCAACATGGTATCTAGAGAAACAAACAACAGAAAAAAAGAAACGTTATGATTCCATATAAGTAAAGCATTAACATTTGAAAATGGTAGTATATATTCTTATGTGAGCAGCATACACATATGATAAACTACAAAGACATTCATGGACATAACCCTTGTATAAGCTTCCTAGGGATGATGTAACAAAGTATCACAGAGTAGGTGGCTTAAGGTAATAGAAATTTATTCTCTCACAATAGTGGAGGCTAGAGCGAGACTAAGGTGTTAGCAGGGCCCTGCTCCTTCTAAAGGTGCTAGATTTCTTTGCCTCTTTAGATCTTCTGATCATTGGTGGCAATCCTTGGAGTTCCTTGGCTTGTATCTAGGTCACTCCAATTTCTGCCTTTACCATCATATGATCATCTTCACTTTGTGTGTGTCCCCTTCTCTCCTTCCTTAAAAGGACACACATCATTGCGTTTAGGTCTACCCTCACCCACTATGAGTTCATCTTAACTTGTTTACATCTCAAAGATCTTATTTCTAAAAAGGCTCTCATTCACAAGTAAAGGGAGTTTCTACATCTGTTTTGGAAGACACATTTCAGTCCACAACATATATGTTTGTAATGTCCATATTTTAAAATGATGTAGAAAAGACAGGAAAGTGGGATTGGAGAGTGGCCAAGGTATTTCTAATGCACATCATTCAGCTGACTGGATGGCACATATTTATGCATTTTATTTGGGGGGATCAGATAATTTATTGTCTAAATTAGGCCACTTGCAGAAGTGAAATGGGATGCAATTAATCATTATTCCAAAATCACAGGCCTAAATCAGGATCGTCCCTGGCAACCCAGGATGAATGGACATCCTAGTTTTTGTATTTTCATGTCAATGAAAATGCTTCAAAATAGGAAGATAATTTTATTCAGATACATTCATAAATGTGGTTTGTGACTTTTTCAAAAATGAGAAAAAGCTCAGATAATGCACTTGGATGCACACAGTTATACATCATTTGTTACTGAAAATTAAGCTGATGTTGAACTTCACGGCAAATGAAGTAAGAAGAAATATCTCAAAAAAATAAAATCATCCTGCCTTATAAAATCCCAGAGCCCAGGTATATTAAGATATATCAGTCTTTAGGGTTAACTGGCAAATCCTTTCAAAAAAAGAAGCAAAATTTGAAAAAAGAATGTTAAAACCTTACTTGAATTTAAAGTGGAAATGTCCAGGGCATCTGGATGGCTCAGTCAGTGAAGCATCTGCCTTCGGCTCAGGGAGTCTGCTTCTTCCTCTCCATCTGCTCCTCTCCCTCTCCCTTTTACCTCCCCCTCTCCCTCCCCCTGCTCATACTCTCTCTCCCTCCCCCTCTCTCTCTCATAAATAATTACAAAATACTAAAAAAATTAAGTAGAAATGTGCATAATAGTTGACTGTCATACCTTAAGCCAGCCCTTTGAAATGTAAGAGCTTATCCTTAAGCCTGCTTATGTAGGAAAGACACATAAAGGTAGGCTACTATTTTTCTTCCTTTCTTAAAAATCTAAGCTGGCTTTTCATTATGTATTCAAATTTAACCTTCTTCTAACATTAAACTCACCATCCAGGCTAAAAGCAAACATCAATTTCTCCAAAAGTCTGTTTTGACAATTACAGACCAAAGTTTTGCTACCTCCTTTGGGCTTCCAAAAGGTACTTTGCTGTGTACTTAATGCATTCTGTTCAATACAATAGTTGTTTGTATAATATTCTATTTCCATGCGAGTTTTTGAGACTAGTTTAAGATAATAATTTATTCATCCTTGTATTCTCAGGAGAAATAGACTAAATATGTTGCATAGTGAAGGAGGTGATTAAATATTCATTGAGTATATATTATTGAGTGAATGTAGGTTAAAGACTACATATAGCACCTAAGTGGGAACCTGGTGTTTAATTTTGCTTATCTGCAGTAAGGATATAATGTATTCATTCCATAAACATAAGAAACAAGAACTTGCATATTATTTAAAAATTTAATGATGTATCATTTAAAAATGCTATGATGATGACTGAACCACGAGTATATAATTATTACTCTGCCTCCTCAAGCACTCCCCCCATTGGCTCATATATTAAATGAAATTTCCCATTGTAGGTTGAAAAAAATTCCTAAGACTTTTCTATCATTTGATAATAAATTCATTGAAGATGTTGGATATTCAAGTCTTTTATCACTCCAGATATTTTAATCTCAGCACTATATTATTCAACCTATCCAGGTGGTATTATCTATATCTTTTGTTAGTCCTTGTCATCTCCTAGAAATATATTGACAAGTGAGCATACAAGATAATTCTAGATGATTCCAGTTAACGAGACCAGAGGTATGAGTTGTGTGTTGGGAGGCCCAGGGAGGAGGGGAGTTGGCAGGAAGGAGAAAGTGGAAATGAGAGTTTACATAATGTACATATTCTCAAAATAATGTCTTTTCAATACTTTCTTAAAGGTCACTTATTGACATGACATTTAAGGCAGATGAAAGAATAATACATTTAGACAATTGAAAGCAACACCATAAAACCTGTAGAAAATGTAATCAAACATGGCACCTTTATATTCATTTGCTACCTTCACCAACTATGGGGAAAGACCCATACCCTTAACTTCACTAGGTTGTATGCACCTTTTTTCTGTAATATCCCAAGCTGGCTACACTTAACGCAAATAACAATATAGTTATCAGCAGAACAGAAATGCTTTTCACACATGATCGGATCCATTGAGAAAGCCTTTTTCCATCATATGAATAACACTTTGAGGGTAATTTACAGTTGGTCATATTTTAAGTTGGAGAAATGTTTTCTTAATGGCTATTTCTTATTTTTTTAAAGATTTTTATTTATGTATTTGAGAAAGAGCGTGAGAGAGAGAGAGAGCACAAGTGGTGTGAGGGACAGAGGGAGAAGCAGACTCCCTGTTGGGCAAGGAGCCTGATGCGGGGCTCCATCCCAGGACCCTGGGATCATGACCTGAACTGAAGGCAGTAGCTTAACCGAGCCACCCAGGTGCCCCTTAATGGCTATTTCTATCTGAAAATGTTATTTCCTTAGTATTGAGAAGGAAGCAGCTATGGCCATCTATTTATTGTACTCATTCACCATCAAGCACATGCCCAAATGCCTTTTTTGATTTATAAAGTGGTCATTTGAATATTCTCTGTTAGGAGAAAATAGTAAGGAAAAATGTCTCATTTTCTTCTCCCTTGTTCTGTGATTGCTCATTAGTAGTTTAACAATTTATGTCTTCACACTTGTATCTGTAAAGAGGTAAGCATCCTTGTTTTCAATTGAGAGTAATTACATAGATTTTTGTTTGATTTTTCTAAGTGCATTTTTTTGCTAACGCCTTTTTCTATATTTAGAACTTCAAAAGCTAATAGAGCTGAATTTCTAAGGAAAACTGTTTATATGTCTAACTGAGCAGTAAATGTAGAGGTGTATTATACTAATTATGTTGACAAGTGAATTTACAATCAATAAATTAATTCAATTCTGGGTAACTAGCATAATTAGTATGGCTTTACATAAAATAAAAGCTCAAGGCAAAAATATGAAATACTAAGAATACTGAGAATAACTAATTGACTATTACCAGTTTTATTTTGCTTTCAATAACAATTTGTGTTTTTCAAAAATATTCACCAACATTATTTCAATTGTTATTTTTACAGTCACACCTCCAAACTTATGGCAGATCACAAAATTAAGTTCAAAGAAATTTCCTCTGAATTAAAAAAGTGACTTAGATATTCCTTATATGTACTTTGAAGATATTTTCATTATTTATCTTTTTTGAGATTTGTAGATACCTTCAAATAGCTCAAATTAAACAAAAATTGTGCAGTAAGACTTTTCTTTTAGTACTGGGGAAAGGCCAGCATGTAAACATTTATTAACATTCTTATGACATGACAGTATCTTATATTTCGATAGAATTTTGACAGAACTAATAATGACACATCTATATTTTTGAAGGCAGAGCTATTTTCTGCATTGTTTATAAAATGATCTTTGCATGTTTACAGATCTACAAAGACTGCAGGTACTACAGTTATGGACATTTTTGGAAGATGCCCCTCTTGATTCTCTTCTTCTGGCTATGGAAACACGAAAGAAGTTATACGGGCTTGACATAGCAAAGGACAGCACACGTTTTTGGAATTCTTTGATTCATTATCTGTCTATAGTTCTTTTTATCACCAAGCAAGAGTTAAAAATAATAGTGACTCTAGCCAACCAACTTAGTAAAATAGTCCTCTCACACACTCTGAGGAGATCTTTAATATTCTACCTTCTACTCCTTACCTCTTTACATAATTTCATTCCTCTGGGATGTAGGCAAGTCCTGTCACTAACTTCTTTTTTTTTTTTTAAGATTTTATTTATTCATTTGCGAGAGAGAGAGAGAGGGAGAGTACAAGCAAGGGGAGAGCAGAGGGAGAAGTAGACTCCCTGCTGAGCTGGGAGCCCAACATGGGGCTCGATCTCAGGACCTGGAGATCATGACCTGAGCTGAAGGCAGATGCTTAACCATCTGAGCCACCCAGGTGCCCCCTGTCACTAACTTCTAACAAAGCCCTTGACTTGGTTACAGTGCTTGGCAAAGAAAATGGGGTGTCACTCCTATGATTTCAATATGTTACACATCAGAAGTCACCTCAGCAGACTATAATGAAAGGTTTTCCCTCCTGGGGTAAACATCCAATATGGAGGAAGCTCACATGGCAAGGAAGTGTGTGTGTATTGGGGGAGGAGGGAGATCTGGAAATTGTGAACACCCTCTAAAGAAGCTGAGGCTTTTGGTCATTCAGTCACAGGTAAATGAATTCTGCCAAAAATTTGAATGAGCTTGGAGGAGCTCTCTCCTACCGAAGCCTACTGATGAGAGCATAGTCCAGCTGACACCTTGACTGAGGCTTTTGCAAGTCCCTGAGCAGAGTGCCTACCAAACCACTTGACTCATGAACCATGGGGACACAATAAATGTTTGCTATTTTAAGCTACTTAGTTTGTGTTTTAATTGTGCAGCAAAAATAATATATGTCCAAATTAAAGTGTAAGGGATCAAACATATCATATAGATTCAACTGTATACATGCATAGTTTTCTTATATTTCTTGATAATCAGTGCCACAAAAATGGGTTTGATTAAAAAAAAGAAAAAACGAGAACTAGTCAATATTTCTGAATACCAGGGTATAAATCTATGTGTCTACATTACCCTCAGACCAAATAGATTTTATAAAAATAGGCAATGGGAGAAGGAAATGGTAGGTTACATTTGTGAAGCAAATTTAGGAACAAGTATTAGGAATACATCGAGTCAGATTCAGAAGCTGCTTCTAACTCCAACTCCCAA
Source organism: Ursus americanus (assembly GCF_024610735.1). NCBI lineage: Eukaryota > Metazoa > Chordata > Mammalia > Carnivora > Ursidae > Ursus > Ursus americanus. The sequence goes on along the minus strand of NC_142141.1, from coordinate 43,805,059 downwards.
TCCATTTCAGCCAACCCAAACCTGTTAAATCTGAGAGTTTATCTATCTGGCAATGCTCTGGAACTTCCAACTTCATGTAATAGGGTTAATTTTTTAACAATAAATAGATCTATGTGGGTAAGAATGAGCTTGTTTTTTATAACTTACCAAAAAATTATTTTGGACACCCAATAATGAAGGTCAGCCTTTAATATGCACACATTCTTAAAACAGAAAACTGTATTGATTTGAATCTGACATATAGAGATATTCAAAGATGTATTTTACAGATGTCAGTCTAGTGAAAATCAATACATTTTGAATGTGCTCATTTCAGAAACAGACTGTGAAATAAACATGGATTGCCTCTCAAAATAACGTGTGTTTCATGTCAAATTAGTTTATTTGATGAGATGTCTATTGTAGCTTTCAGCTTCCATACATGTCACAGATATGCTTAAATTATAATGTATGATTAGAAAATGCTATAGATAACAATTAAATGGCCTTTGACAAACAGAGTACACTTAGGGGTTTATAAAATAGCTGACCTTTGTTAATAAGACAACAGAAAAGAATGTAAGAGCAGTTTTCTTGCATACTTTGCACTGTAATTTTTTAAGAAGATAGAGACAAATGAAAACTATAAAAATAATGCTATCTGCTTTTTTCTCATGTAAGGAATTTCTTCCATGTGTTCTGTGTTCAGTACATACATGGACTGGCCATTGCTATTTCTGTGTTTCTGTCCTGCTCACTGGGTCATACCAAAGCAAATCTATATACTGGGGATTCTCATTCAAGCATTAAGTTTTAATAAGTTGATGTAATGTTTTTGATCTGTGAGTGGAGACCAGATGACAGATCTTTGTTTTTGGCCGCTCAATATTTTCTTCTGTAAAATATTTTACTAAGAACATTTTGTTGAATGAACTTGAATTCACTTAATAAAATACATGGGGAATATACTCCTGGAATTCTCAGAACCCTAAAATAGCTTAATGGTAAGTTGAATAAATCAGAATGCATTTAAATGAAATATATTATAAATATCCTCTATTTTATTATTTAAATATAAAATAAAGGAAAATTTAGACAGCCTTAACAGAATAAAACAGTAATCCAAATCAGCAATTTTAGTTGGCTGTAAATTTATTATGGATTATCATTATAAGGCAAGTAAATGGTTGAATTTCTCTAATCTGCATTAATTACATATAAGCAAGATTGCTTCACTTTGTGCTAGTCATATCATGTCTGAAATAGAGTGAAACCTTATGAGAATTCAAATTGTAGTAAAATGTCACTGGGACGCCAGTCATCCACTTTAGACCAATTCTCAAGGGATCAGATTAGTGGTCTTTTCTGGGGGAATATCAAGAAAGACATAAATAGGAGAAAGGAAGGCCAAGAAATTTGCCCTTCTTAGAAATCTCATCCTGACTATTCACAAGGCAATGAATGAGTCCCAGAGTTCCTGGAGGAATATTTTTAAAAGAAAACTACACTGGTTTTGTTGTCTCAGTGCAACCTCTATGGAACCATGAAATTGGCCCCAAATAACTGTAAGTTCCCTGGGTTCATTCCTAGAAACTTAACTTGGCCGTAGGAATCAACACCTGAATCAACCAGAAGGACCTCTGGAACACATGAACTGCCTGGATTACTTCTTAATATACATTTAGTCTCAGGGAGTCACAACCAAAAATGTTAAAGAATCTTTTTTAAAAATTTTTCATTTATTTAAATGGGGCCCAATATATTAAGAAGAGAGTTGAGAGGTGGGAGACTATTTAGTAGATTTTACATGTATTATCTTTGATCCTAAGGTGCATAACACAAAATTTATACAGATAAAAAATTTGTTTTGAAATAAACGTTTTAATAATGAGATTATATTGAAATAGTCTTGCATTCAATAACTTGAATACATTATCATTTAAATTGATTAAGTTGAGAGACTAGTTGACTATTTCTTCAAATATTGAAGGAAAAAAGTCTTAAACATTGGGTATAAGTGAATTAGATGAGCATTCACACAAGGAATCTCATTCCTGGTTTTTTTTTTTTTTGCTTCTTTGTGATCCAAAACTCTAAAATGTGAGTGTAGGTAGAAACTGTAAGATTATTTATAGGGAATGTAGGATTCTGATATTTTGAAAATAGTAGGAAGAGAAGTTCCTAAGGGTTTGAATTAAATAGACTTGATTTACAACCCTACTTCAATTATTTTCAAGCTAAGTGAATCTAGGCCAACTATTTAAACTCTTGGAAATTAAGTTTCTTCATTTATAAAATGGGAATAGTAAGAGAAAATCGGAGTTGCCATGAACATCACGTATGAACATGATTATAAAATGATAATCTCAGGGCTATAACAACTCAACCATAGTAGGGAAATGTGGCAAATAATCGCAAAAGATACATCATGCTAAGAAGTCTGCTTCTCCCTCTTCCTTTGCCCCTCCCCCAATGGTTATTCTCCGTTTCTCTCTCTCTCTCAAATAAATAAACAAAATATATATTTTTTAAAAACCTGAAAATTTGTGTGGCTCAAATGTGTAAAATATACAATTACACACAACATAGCTACTTAAAGTGTATAAATAGATATGGACTCCAGACATTATATTTGTGAAGCTATCTTACTTTTTTCCTTTTAGTCTTTTACATTGCTGTGTATAAATCTCTTGTAGCTCTTGATATTTCAGACTTGTCTCAATGCCTTCAACACAGAGTGAACTTCTTAGGCTTGAATCTGTTTCTTAGGCACCTATTATCTGTCTTGCATTACTTATGGTACTTGCTTTAAGATAATGAAACATCAGTAAATATTATTTGTGTTGATTTATTTTAGGAATAACTTGTGATTTTATCGCCAGTGATGTAGAGATATCATAGAATGAACAAAATTGTGTCCTTTTATTTCTTCATATGATCTTTGAATATAGTTGTGTATCATCTGTTTTCTGTTTTCTGTTGATAAAACATCACTTGTTAAAAAATCTAGGCAAGCACACATTTTTGCTCCATCTGTTTTTAGTAAGAAAAATACAGTAAATAAGAGTTATGTTGGCAGGGAAAATTAGTTTTCCATATGAATTGGTATTTTTGTGATATTTTAATCTCAGATGAGAGTAGATGAAACAAAGAATGCTCAGGTTCATCAGTTATATTTTTATTAATATGAGTTTACTAATGTGTCACTATGACCCAGTTTGTGGCCATTGTTGATCAAAGACAAAATTCTAGAATAAGCAATTTTAAACAAGCGCTCACCTTACGTAACTCAATTTAATGTTATTTTTAAGTGTCTATTCTGTCCACGGCACAGTGTTAGACTCTGAGGATAAAAATATAAACAAGCAATAGTCATTGACCTCAAGAACAGATTACAAATAACAGTAATATAAACATATTTGTCATCTAGGAGATAAAGATTGCTATGGAGGCAATGTAAAGTTATAAAGTGCTGTAAGAGCACAGCCAGGGGAACAATTAATCCTGCCTAATGAAGGGATTCAGTAATAAGGTAGATAAATAATCCCTAAGGAAAAATAATAGTTCATACGGAGTAGAAAATAATATAAATACATTATATAATGAGGATTTTATTGAAACTGTCCCTTAATAAGATGATTTGACTTATTTTTCTTAAAGATTTTATTTATTTATTTGAGAGAGAGAGCACTCAAGTGGGCAGAGGGAGAAGGAGAAACAGACTGCCCACTAAACAGGGAGTCCGAAGTGGGGCTCGATCCCAGGACCCTGGGATCATGACCTGAACTAAAGGCAGATACTTAACGGACTGACCCACCCAGGCACCCCTGATTTGACTTATAATTTTCCTATTTTACAATGGTGTGAAAGTGCATACATTCAGTAGAAATAGTACTTTGAATTTTGAATTTTGATCTTTTCCCCTGGCTAGTAACATGTGATGAAAGCCATTCTAACAAGTGTAAGTTAATATCTCATTGTGGTTTTGATTTGTGTTTTCCTATCAATTGGTGATGTTGGTCACCTTTTCACATACTTATTAGCCATTTATATGTCTTCTTTAGAAAAATGCCTATTTGGGTCTTTTGCTCATATTTTAAATTGGATTATTTACTTTTTTTGCTATTGAGTTATATGAGTTCTTGATATATTTTGGATATTAACCTCTTATCAGAAAGATGGCTTGCAAATACTGTCTTCCACTCTGTGGGTCGCTTTTTCAATGTATTGATTGTTTCCTTTGCTGTATAGAAGTACTTTTTATTTTGATGTAATCCCACTTAATATTAGCTTTTGTTGCATGTGCTTTTGGTATCTTCTCCTAGAAATCATTGCTAAGACCATTATCAAGAATCTTTTTCTGACGTACATGGTGGCTCAGTCAATTAAGGGACTCACTTTTGATCTCATCTCAGGTCTTGATCTCAAGATTGTGAGTTCAAGCCCCATGGTGGGCTCCATGCTGGGCATGGAGCCTACTTTAAAAAAAAAAAAAAAGAATCATTTTTTTCCTGTGTTTTCTTCTGGAAGTTTTACAGTTTCAGGTCTCTTACATTTAAGTGTTTGACCCATTTTGAGTTAATTTCTGTAACTAGTGTAATATAGAGGTCTAGTTTAAGCCATTGGAGACCTGTGTTTCCATTTTTTCCCCCTACAATCTAGTACTTTATGGGCTTTTATATCTGATATGTATGATTTCCAGAGATCCAAAACTTATACCAGGACACTGAATAAAACCAAAACCAAATAATACGTTTTATTTGTGGTAATAGTTGAGAGGTTTTTAGGATGAGTTAAATTCAACATTTTTTTTCTTCTTTCATTTAAATTATAGAAAAAGTTACAGACCACAACACTTTTCTTCCCTTCATATAAAATTGAGTCATTTATATATTTGAAACACATGTGCTGAGGTCTAGCAATACCTGAATATTATTCTAGGTGTTTAGGATTTTAAAATAATATTAGCAATGATAACACTTATAACAGTAAGAGCAACACAAATTATTTAGGGAACCATTGCTATCAAACAATATATAGTTATCAGATGTCATGCTAAGCATTTTGCATGCATTAAGAAAACACTTGGAGTCTTGTATTTTGTTCCTCATTGAGGAAACTGAACTTAGATTCAGCAATTTGCCCTAGGTAAAAAAAAATCTAGGGTCAGATTTGGGTGCCTGATTTGGGTCTATCAAAAAAGTCTATGTGCCTACCTGAGACAGTATGGTAAACCATGCTAAACCAAGATAGCCATATTCATGAATCTGGGGCAGTGGATTTAAACATCGTTGTAACTTTATAACTTAAAGGAAACTTAGAAGGTAAAGACATAAGTTAATAGGATCCCACAATTATTTTCACAAAGTTACAGTTTATCTAAATTGCTTTACTTTCTAAGTTACATCCTAATATTTTTGAGGAATTAATATATGTTGAGAATGGACAAAGAAAATTACTATGGTAAAATTTGGGAGTATAATGTGCTTTGGCAGTGCAAAGACCTGGATTGTTACTTTAGGAAGCTCTGGTTAAAAACCAAGGCAAAGAAACAAAACCACCATGAAGGCAGAGGGTCCCAGCAGTAAGAAAGGTCAGAACAGGAATAAAGAAATAACTTTGGGTCCCAGCAAAGACAAATTTCTTGTAACATACCCAGTATATTGTATCTCAATTAAACATTCTTCCATTCTTTCTTGCTAACAGAACTACACGTTTGTTCTGCTAGCCACCGCTCAGAAAAGGTGGCTATATCATCAGTTTCAGGGAAAATCATGAACCTTTTAAACTGATCAAACTATTCCCTTCACTAGTGACTGATTTTGCCATAAGTATATTTCACAAATCTTGACTTGATAAGAAATCAGGTGTAGTTTGTGCACGAGACTTCTGAGAAAGCTTTCTTTCCCCTAAAAGATATCATAAACATGTATCCTTTCTTTACCTAGGATTCTACTGAACTTTTAAGGCATCGGTCTAACAAAAAAAGAAGTCCCACAGGATAGCAAAGTAGAAAAGTAAAAATAACTCGAATTCTTTTCTTTTTTTTTTAAGATTTTATTTATTTATTTGACAGAGATAGAGACAGCCAGCAAGAGAGGGAACACAAGCAGGGGGAGTGGGAGAGGAAGAAGCAGGCTCATAGCGGAGGAGCCTGATGTGGGGCTCGATCCCATAACGCCAGGATCACGCCCTGAGCCGAAGGCAGACACTTATCCGCTGTGCCACCCAGGCGCCCCAATAATTTGAATTCTTAAGAACATAATTGAGTGCCTGATATGAAAACATGTTATGTGACTTATTTCTTATATGTACATTTATTGTTTTAGCTATGTTCTGCCTAACTCACATCCTTAAAATATCAAAATAAGCTGCAATTTCAAGTTAAAATACAATCACTGGCCTGTTCTCTTCATAACCCCGAAAACATAAGAAGTAAGGATATTTAAATTAAGGGATAAGCTATCTTGAGGGAGCAAAGTCAACAATAACGACTCTGAATTTACTCTTTTAGATAAGTCTGGAGTTAACCATTTACAGTGCATGGGTGTGCACGGGAAATTTATGAACTGTCCTTTGCTGATCAACAGAAGTTGCCTTTTAAGGTTCCAGGTACTTTGTTCCTTTTTGAATTGGCTTAAAGCAAATCAAAGAACTGAGGACTTACCTCCATAATTCCTTATCAATTGAAAGTAAGAAAGAAAATAAAAGAACATTTAATTCTTCTTTCAATGTCTTCATTCACTTTGATCTCTGTCTTATTGATGTGATCCATGTTTCCTTGGATTGAGAAGGAGCTTATAAGATATTCTACTTTCAGGTAATCAAGATAAAATGTGAGAGGAATCAAAACTCTTTTAGTTGGAAATTGATATGTTTTATTCCCTTGATTCAAGTTAAGCAAAGTTTAATGGAATATCAATAGATAAATAACCATGAATTTTCAATCGTATTATGCATTCCTTCACACAACAAATATTTATTGATCACCTGTCCAAGCATTCTTCTACGTATTCAAGAAGTAAACAAAGTAGAAAACAAGTGTCTCTAACCTCAGGGAACTTATACTGTAAAGGGGAAAAGAAAGAAACAAGTAAACATATTAAGTCAGGAGCTATTCAGAAAAACAAAGCAGAAAAAGGCAGTAAGAAAACCTAGCGCTATATATGTATGTCTGGTGTAGAGTGGAGATATTTTAGGAATGATAGTCAGAGAAGGCCTCACCATTAAGGCAGTATTTAGCCGACACTTAAAAGAAGTGAATGGGCAAGTCATAGAAACATCTGTTCAAACCATATTACAAGTCATAGAAACATCTGCTCAAACCGTATTCCAATACAAGCAAACACTAAGCCCCAATATAGGAATGTTTTGGACATACTCCAAGGAGGCCACTATTGCTGGGAAAGAATGACACATCAAAGACGGGTTGAAATCAGAGAAATAACAAGGGACAAGATATTGTGGGACATTGTACGCAATTAACTTTAAGGATGTTGGTTTTTACTCACACTGAGATGGGAATCCTTTGGAAGGTCTTGAAAAGGGTATGCCTTATATATATATATTTTTTTAAGATTTCATTTATTTATTTGTCAGAGAGAGAGAGCACAAGCAGGTGGAGTGGCAGGCAGAGGGAGAAGCAGGCTCCCTGCTGAGCAAGGAGCCTGATGCAGGACTTCATCCCAGGACCCTGAGATCATGACCTGAGCCAAAGGCAGATGCTTAACTGACTCAGCCACCCAGGCGTCCCTGCCTTATATTTTAAAATAGAGTCCCTAAATGTGATTTGGGCTAGATAGCGCTTAGAGTTAGGGTGTTTTCTTATGCATTTAGTACGTTTAGCAGTATCTCTGGACTCTGTCTACTAGATATGAGTAGTTTTCCACCAGTTTTGACACCAAAGCCAGCTTCAGACATTGCTTAGAGCCCCCCCCCCCATAGTGGGACAAAATCACCACTAGTAAATAGCCACTGTTTTAAATGGATCATGATGATTGATTTCAGAGAAGAGACTCTAGTGGTGGGAAGGGTGGAGCTGGAAACACAAAGGGAGTTCTGTCACAGCTTTCACCAATAATTAAAAACACTCTATGGAGCTATGCACTTCAATAGTAACGGGTATTGGCGAGGAGTGGCTATATTCTGAGTACATTTTAAAGATAGAGGCTACGGGATTTGTTGATGTGAAATAAAAGGAAAGAGGAAACAAGATGATTATAACTTTTTACCTCAGTGCTTAAAAATTGGAGTTGCTACTTACAAAGGTAAGACAGGCACAGCAGAAGCAGTTGTGGGGTCAGAAGGTATCAATCAAGGCTTCAGATTTGAGCCTGATAAATCTGATCTACCTAGTAGACCTCCAGTAGAGGTATTGATTGGAGTTACTCATTTGGGAGCCATCAATATAGATATTAAGCCTTATAACAGGGTGAGATAAATCATCAAATGGGTATGACTAATACTGAACTCAGAGGTATACAAATATTAGAAAGTTAGAGAGTGAAGCAGAAAAGCAGAGTAGGACACTGAGAAAGAGTCACTCAGGTAAGAGTTAACCAATTGCTAAAATATCCAGGAGAAGGAAAAAAGGCTGGAGATTTTATTTAGGAATGTGGCACCTTTCTGTGACCTTAATCTCTGTTTTGGTGGGTTAGTGGGAATCTCAGCCACAACAGTGTGCTCCAAACAGAACGGAAAAAGAGGAAATCAACACAGAGGATGTGGAGCATTCATTTGAAAAGTTGTATCATAAAGGAGTGAGAATGGTGTTAGAATGGGAGTAACTGAAGAAGAGAAAAAAATAAAGAACTTTTGTTTGTTTATTCATTCTAAAATGGGCGATATTAGGACAGGTTTGCATGCTGAAAGAAATGATCCATTTGGAAGGAGAAACTGGTACAGAAGAGAGGACAATTGCTGAGAGATTTGCTTAAGTAAGCTAGAAATGCAATGTAATGTATACAGAAAGGGCTGGCTTAGATAGACTCTCAAGAGTTTATCTGTGAGGAGAGAGAAGACTGAGCATTTGGTTAGCAGTACTGGTAGGCTGGCATGGAGACTGGTGTATGGACTGTTCCCTTATGCTTGCTTCTGTTTTCTTGCTGAGTTTGGGAGTAAGGTATTCAGCTAAGAAGGATGTTGGGAAAAGAGCTGGTAAAAATTTTCAGGAGAAAAATGATGTGAATAGTCATTTTAGGAGTGGGAGATGGTTCTTAAAACAAAGTTTCCTGGGACAAATGTGTGTGTGTGCGTGTGTGTGTGTGAGTGATTGTCCTCTTTAAATATAGTATATTCACATTCAATCTATATTGGTACGTTAGGTGTTTAATTAAGCCCTCTGCACACGCCCATTGACACTGTTACATAAATGTTTAGATGGTTCTCAAAAAAAAAAAAAAAAAAACTCAGAAAATTTACTATATTAATCTTAGGCCTGAAACTAAATTTGCAAGGATAGGAATATTCCTTGAGATACTCAACTATATCTAAAACCTTGATGCAAAATAAAGAAGCAAAGGGGTTCAGAACAGCCCCTCCTCAGACTGTGCCACTTTGGCATGTGTTTTATGTTGGGCTGAAGACACTTGAGACCCTGCAGGCTCAAGAGAAATTTTGTCCCTTCCTTAACCACACAGAAGAATCTAAATTGGGATCTTTCTCAGAATAAGGGTTATTAACAGAGATAAATTTTATCTGAGTGACCCATCTTTATGGTGGGACAAACATCTAATTACCAAACATCTGCTCTTCTTATCACCCTGTGAAGTACTTTCCTTTCCCTTAGTTCAAAATGACACATATATCTCATTTCGCCTGTTTTTAGAATTTCCATGTCCATGTGGATTTTCTGTATGTATGCCTATTAAATTTGATCTTCTCCTTTTAATCTGTCTCATGTAAATTTGATTCTTAGTCCAGCTAGAAAGACCTTTTTGGGGGACAGGAATTCTTACTCCTCAACAAAAATCGCTACTATAAAGGAAAGGTGACTTACAGAAGAAAGGATTATAAAATAAGGTGAAATTTACTTCTAAATTATACAAGTCTCTATTGGTTTCCTACTATGTTGTAGGAAATAACATATTTGATAATTAAATTTAATTTTTTATTTTTGGAAGTGCTTCATCCAGTAGGTGACATTTGAATGGAACCTTAAAGAGTGAACAGAATAAGAATAAAGACTATTTCAAACATAGAAATTAAAAATTGGAGAGACATGCAATATTGTGTGGACTGTGAAAGAAAAACAATGGACTCCCTTATCTCTATGTATCATAAACATAAACAGAGAGATAAATAGGCCCAAGGAGATAAACAGACCCATAGACATTATAGAGGCATAGAGTCTAGACATTGCTGAGATATTTGGAAGTTTCCTCTAGATGAGAACAGTTGACCATTTTCAAGGTGACCTGACCATTTTCAAGAGGAAGAATTGCAAGATATGATTTCTACTTTAGTAAGTTAATTGCATGGAGAATGGACTGAAATGGGGGACAACTAGGGACAATGAGGTCAATTAGCCCATTAATGTAGTCCAGCAGTGCCTGATGACTGACACCGTCAGTGAGGTTGGTGAAAAGGAACCATTTTAAAGGAAATATTTGAAGGCCTTGGTGACCAGTTGAATGTGAGGGTGGAGTGATAAGTGAAAGAATCAGTTACATCTCAAAAGCTGTCCTTTGAAACTACTGTTCAATTGCCTTTCGTGAACTAGATTAAGAAGTTTTAATTAACATATTCAAATGTGAATATGATTGATAGAAGGAATGCTGTCATAGAAATGAAGGAAATACTTCCTCTCTACTTTTCTCAAGGCAGATAATACCTAGATAACTATGTTTTTAATGTCCTTAAAATGTGTTTAATAGGATTGTTAAGGATTTTTATCATAGTTGCTTGTGAAATAGGGTTGGTTTTGGTTGACCTTTGGGGAAAAAGAAAATAAGGTCTCCATTCCCTTGATTGCTTATGAGTGATTTATACTTTTACTTGAATACCTTGATGCTTCTTTATATCTAGATCCTGCAGTGCCATAGACTTCAGAAAGAAGCATTAATTAAATAATGAAAATAATGAAATAAAAGCCTAGAGCATATTAGCTCTGTGGTTGATATGGCCAAACATTCAAAGTAGTAAATCCTTTATCCGTTAGAAGGGTTAGAGGCTGATCTGGCAATTCATAGACCAAATCCAAGGGCAGCAAATAAAATACCCTCAGAAAATTAAAAATCAATGAACATTCTTATCACAAAAAAAGAACCATGATAAGTAATAGGCCATCTCTATTCTATCATAAAGGACTATACATAATAATTGGGCAGAATTAATTCCAATGAAACTCATGACTTTCTTCCCTTGATGGCATAAGTATAAACTGACATCATTAACTGTTGAATTTTTTTTTTAAATCACTACACTCATCAGATCATTACTTCTATTTACATCTTCAGTTGTAGCTATTTTTTTTAGTCACTGACAATAGAAATGCTGCCAGAAATAAATATGTTACAGAGGATTTATCTCCTTATAGATCTGCATGAAAACAGTCAGACAGCTGCATTTTTCACCTTCCCATCAAACTAAACAATTGATCTAAATTATAATCAGGATATTCTGGAACATTTTCCATAAATAATTCTTTTTAATAATAATATTATCAAAGGAATGCTTTTGAATGGTACATTCAATGAGATATGATTTTCATTTTCTTGATGTTTCATACCAATACATTTAAAATTTGCCAGTGCATGAAAAAATCATAGTTTTTGAAACCAACATAAAATACAATGGGCTGCATTTCTCAAAAAGGAAAAATTATTTTTTACAAAACATACTAACTCATAGAACTTTTTTCTGAGAACTATTAAGAAGCAAACTGAGGCATATTAAAAATTTTAAGAGTTTATTTGAGCAAACATCAGTTGGAATTCATTGATGCCACACCAGAAGTAGTTAGGAGAGTTCCAAGGACAGGGGTTCTAGAAAGGATTTTATAGAGGCAAAGCAAAGAGATTATTGATTGGCTGTAGCTTAAAGTCTGGTTGAGTGTTGGTAATCCCTTATCTTTAGGATTCTATTTTATAACTTTAACACATACAGCGGCTTATATTTTGGTTTGGTAACCTAGGTCACTGCAACATTAGAAACACCTCAGTCTAATGGCCTCTTTTTTGTTTTTTCTTTTTCTAAGTAGGCTCCATGCCCAAAATGGAGCCCAACGTGGGGCGTGAACTCACGACCCTGAAATCAAAACAGAGCTAAGAAGATCAAGAGTTGGACATTTAACCAACTGAGCCACCCAGGTGCCCCTTATGGCCTCCTTGTTTAATTAATTTAAAACCACCAAAGAAACTCCCAAACACTCCCACACACACACAGAGGAAAAAACCCAAGAGATAATCAAAACTATCTAGAAGAAATTATGATGATTTTGATTAATTTATTTTATGGCCTCATATCTAGATGTTCATTGTATAAAACTGGAAATTATGGATATTTTAACTTTATACATTGACTATTATATAGGTACATATAAAACTTACATGTTTTGTTTTGCATGAATACTTTTTTATATTATATTTTTCATGTATAACTAGTCAAAATTTGTTTTTGAGATACAATCAAAAATGACAATCAAGTTTAGAAAGGAGCCCACATTATCTTGGACCTTGAATAATTCCTCCTTATTTGAAAAGTGTCCAACATATACATATATTGGTAATAACTAGTCAGGAGTGTTTTGATCTCTGCTATCAGCATAGAAAATACTTAGAGCAGGTTTCCATTTGCTGCCAAATGCAGTGTTATTAACCAGGGAGTAGTGTATAGAGAGGCCTTTGTAATATAATATAGAACAGTTATGCACCATAACTTCATGTGTACATGGGTATGTAACTGTATTTCTCTTTAAAGCAGGTAAAGTATGAAATAAAAATGGATATGAACCAGAGACCTCATGCTGGCCCATGTTCTATCACTCATATTGTTTAATGACTTTGTTAAGTTCCATTTCCTCATGAAATCTCTAAAATACAGATTGTAATAAAGTAAACTGAATAAAATTATATGCACCTTCAAGTTTTCTCAGAACAATTCTGTGAGATTTTGAACATGAAATTTGGCAATTTTTGTCTCTTATTTTCAAAATGTAATACGTTTGTGGCAGGTTCACGTAATAAAATACTAAGTTATTGTTGGCCTCCCCAAGGTTTTCTCTTCCTCATTCAAACAAGTAGCTGGAGTTTATAATTCTTTGTCTCTGAGAGTTTGAAGAAGTTCAAGTTAAATGAATGTTTTGTTTCATTATGTCCAGTTCAGTGAAGAGATGTTGCAAACCACTCCAGAGTGGTTGAAGAGTAGCAGAGGGTTTGGGGAAATTTATTATTAAGAGAGAAATCCTGGCTATTTGGAAAAAGACTAAAAACTGTGATTCTCATCAGCTGCGATGACAGAACTCTGATTCCTGACTGTGTCCTAGAGGGAATCTACAGGGGAATAGTTAAATGGCAAACCCAGGGATACTGGATGATAAACTCAGCAGTTTCCAACCTCATCAAAAAATTCAAGTCCTTTTAATGACATTGGAAAAGAAACGAAACATCAGGGTTCCCCCCTCCATGACTGGGTGCTAATTAAGATGGATATACCTTTCAATATGGTATAATGGACTTGGAGATAGAAATTTCCAATGGTTCAATGTTAGGAATTAGTATTGCATATTTTGCTAGAAGATAGATGAAAGGCAGAGTGACAGAAGAAAAATTTCAGTATAACTTGCACAATGCAGTCCTGAATCATATTCATACCTATGACTTATTATTTAACCTCCTAACAACCAAAAGTTCTAATGCCTCTGACCCTAGTGTTTAATTTCCTCTCTTTTAAAGAATTATTCAGTTACTTAACTTGTCTTCACAACTGGGAAAGAAATATTTTAATATTTGAAATAAGTCCTCTGATATTTGTCCGTTCTTTCAAAAATGATGCTTGACATAGGAGCTGTACAGCTAAATGTCCATGGGTTATTGTACTTGCAAAGCTAAAATTGCGAGCAGAACAAATTAATGCCCTTTTGCAAATCATCTAGTCTTTCCTCACCCTTTTTCTTGTTTTGCATATATTTTTTTTTCTTTACAAATGCCCATACGTTATTATGTCCTCACACTTCCTGCAGGGCAAGCCGTGATCATTTCTGTCTGGAGAGCGGAACTGTGCCTGCATAATGGAGGAGGCAGTGGGAGGGCTGCAAATTGTGTGTCTGTAAAGAGCTGCTCATTTTATGAGTTTGATGAGTTAGGAATCAGAACTAGTTTCCTCCTTAATTCTCACTTTGACCTCTTGAACCAAGAATTTTATAAATATGAAGGAAGTAAGACACCACAATTTTGTTAATTTTGTTCAATTTTGTTAATGTTGTGACAAACACAGCCTTCCAAATAAAATGTGTTCTCAAGACATCTTCTAAAATCCAGGTCAGTTCCAATTTCTTACTTGGTAAAATTGTGAAGGAAAAAAAATTACTTCCAGATTAAAATCATTATATAAATAAATAAATAAACAAATAAATAAAATACATGTGTATTTTAACCTCATTAGTAGCGTACATATTCATGCTCAATAATTCCACATTTTATCTTCTTTTCATGGTTTTGGTCATTGGTAGCAGGACACATATCTTTATTTTAAAGTAGTTGTAATTTTGACTCCAATTGACACACATGGAAGAAAGTTAAAAGTTAATTAGTTAGCAAGCATTTCAAATGTTACTTCTTTATGCTTTCTTTTTTAATACTCTTATGCCTCAGCCTTCAAAAGCTTGAAAAGGCAGTGCGGGAAAGTAGGTCCCTTTCCTGCCAAAATGAGCAAGTTCTGTTGTTTGCCAGCAGAAATTTCTTCTATATTTCAAGATTTTTCCAACGTGAGAAATCTCTTTTGAAAGAAGTCCCATTCTCATTTGCAGATCACAGAACTATTTTCGCTTCTTGTCCATTCTCACATTTGGATAAAACAATTTTGTTTTTGAATGCATACATAAGCCACCTGGCTTGCTTTTCATCCTCAGCCTAATGGGTGAATGGAATGAGACTGCCAGCAGCTTGAAGCAAATCTAGAAAGGGCTGTTCTGACAATTTCTAACTCCTGAAAATAGCACACTGCCTCTCTGATAGTGTATTCAATTTATTTAAATTGTTGTGCTGAGGGAAAATCATTTTCCCTTCTGTTGCTCTTTCCATTATTTTCAGCGTCCTTAGCCATTTGACTTGATTCACTGACTCTCAGATCGCTGTCACCTTCCTAAGAACAACGCTGAAAATAGATAACTTTCCCAAGGATGGAGACTTTTAAATTTTTCACAGATCAAATTCAATTGCATATCCAATTAATTATTGAAATGTACGTATACATCGTACATGGATATTTTTGCACCTGGAGACAAGTTGATAATAGTGCATCTGCAAAAGTAAATATCCCACATAGGACTGGGACCCAAGCAAAATCCTCAGCAATACTTATTGACAGACTAGTTCTTAAGGAGGGAAGGAAAAAAGAATGGGCTTCAGTCCCTTTTAAGTATTTATTATTTTGAGATAGAAATGCCAATATGTTTCAAGATCTTTAATTTATATTTTGCATTTGTCATCTTTTTGTTTATTTATAGATGTCTCACCTTGTTTCATACAGTATATAAAGTGACTTAAATACATATAATACAAAAGTGATATCGAAAAAAATGGTTTGGAAAACAAATGGCATGAAGGGAAAACATCAGTGAGAAAGACAAAGCCAGAAGAGCACAAGGAACATGCTTTGGTCAAAACTATTCTACCAAGTCTGTTACTAATGTAAAGATACAAATAATCTCAAACCAGTCTCAAAGTTGATGCAAAGAAGATGGCGTTTTCAGATAAATAATTCATGACGATAATCAACCCGAATTAGCTATGTGAGAGGAAGAAAATTATACCACAATTAAAGCTAACTTCCAGTTAAAATTCAGTAAAATCGGTTCTTACAAGGTCAGAATATTGCAGTCCACATATTATTTGCTGCTGTTGCCGAGAATACCTATTTAACGGCACTAGTTAAATAGTTTCATTGTATCACTTAACATAAGCCAGTTAAACATGAGAGTAGAGTAAAAGTAACCACAAAGGTAACACGATACATCATGACCTTGACTCAAGGATTTTTGTTATAGAACCCTTCAGATGATTTTGATTTACAAAGTGAGAGGGGATGTAGGATGGCCCAGTGGAGACTGCTATCTGATCCATCAAAAAAACAGTTTCTACCAACCCTGATTCTTCCATGAATATTAAAGTATTTTATAAGCGTCAGTATCCAGAGCTTTCTATTAAACTCCAGCTCTTTAGCTTATTGTGACTTTCTTACCACAAAAGCAAAGCCTGAGGAAAAGTCAGTAAAGGCTCCAATCTTATATTCTTCCTAACAGAAATTTCCACGAGTTTGTAAAAGTATAACCAACCCATAACCACGGTTTACCTGATTTGCATAATCTTCCACAGCTTGTGGTATGTATAGAATAACTATAGGGTAATATACAATACTGGCCTCCCAAATAGAAATGCAATTTAAAATGTTTTGCATTTGTACCGTAGGCTTTCACTCAGAACCATTATTTATTTTAAAATGCAATTTTATACATGTGTATCTGAACTGAATAACTGCAGAAAAGGTACCCAGTATTTTCACTACTATTAGGATTTAGGTCCCCTAACATGATCAGTTTTGCTCTGAAGTATATGTCCAAAATAAGGACAAAACAGTTCTCGACAAGAGATGTACTTCAGAGTGTTTTTGTGCTTTGGCTCGTAATCACCAAGCTGGGCCTGGCATTGGAATCATATTAGAATGTCTGGTCCCTGCTCCCAGAGATTCTGATTTAATCACCCTGAGGTAAGATGCAGTGAATTGGGTATTTTTAAAAAAGCAACCGAAATGATTTTAATAAGCTGAGATTCACCATGTTAAACCAATCAGTTCCAGCTTACCAGGAAATTAAAACAAGTCTAGTGAGAAAGCTGCAGGCTCATAAACTGCAAAGATCAATTCGTTTTCTTAAAGTTTTCAGAGTTATAGCCAGTTCTTCTAGCATTTATTTTTTCCTGAAAATGTTGATGTAGTGAGAGATCTATGAAAGCGGAGAAGTAAAATTTCAAACACCCAACGGGATGTAAAATTACAACACAACAGATGAACCAAGACATGCAGTTTCTAACTTATAGGAAGAAAAAAATAGTATACAAAATTTGTCATTTGAATGAGTTCTTAATTTTAAAGAGTACAATCATTGGATTTAGTCTGATCACATCTAGAGGTCCCTCTTCCTCATCCAAGGATGTCTTCCACAGAGCAAAAAAAAACCCTCTTCAATCCAGGGAAAGAATGTCAACTTTGTTATTTGAAATGGAGAAATTTGCAAGAATTCTGGTTCAGACCACCTGCATTGGATTGGGACTTGATGAATTCGCCAAATAGAGTTGTTAAAGGAAAAGTTTCAACCACCAAACCAGCAATTCACAAAGCCTCACCATGGAGACAATCAATGTCAGGTAACTAGGGAGTGCTGTCTGTGGACCAGTCTTCAGCCAAAATGAGGCCAGAGAAATGCCCCTTTCTGAGAAGATCAGAGTAGGCAATAGTTAGGAACAGGCTCTTACTATGCTTTGGTGGGGCCTGTAAGCAAATGTATCTCTTCTCCTAAGAATATAAACATGAATTTAGAAAAATTCTAATGCTGCTATAAGATTTAGAGTTGATGAAACCACTCTTCGAAGCCTTTAGTTTTCCTGTTTCTTTCTCTTGGGAGAAGGACAATAAACTATAGTCATCATTTTCTCTATATACCAATAATATTCCCAGGTAAAATAGGCTCCACTGTATTCTCAAGCCAAATGTTGTATAAACTCAATAAAATTAGGGAAAAGATAGAGTTTAATGCAAATTTCATTTTTGTTTGAGGAGAAAAAAATAGTTTGCAGATATAAAAATTGAAAATTATGCATTTTTCAATTTACCTTTATATTAGAGTCAATAATACTATCTTAACACTAAGATGAACTTATTTAAATACAGGGATTAATATTTTATTTTAAGCATATAAAATTCTCAAAAATACATTAATCTGCCTAAGAGCAAAAATACTTCACAATATAATAAAACAATACATTTCCAATAACCAGTTATTGGGTACATTCAATTCCATGTTGAAATATCCATAAGATATGCTACTTAAAAAACATTATTAAATATGTAAGTTATTTACCAAAATAATTCTAGGGTTTTTTCTTTTAAGTTTCCAACTTCCTCTGGGTCACTAATGACAAGGCTTTGTTCTTTCAAATCGAGAATCAGTGAACCAACACAACAAAGAGTATTGATTGAATTAAAATGTGAAAGAGCACCTGAGTTATTGGCAGTAAGCAAAGAATAATTTGTATTTGAGGGGCCAACATTCGAAGTCAAAATTCCTTTTGTATCATAAGTGACTTTAAAAAATAAATCCTACTTATTACATCATCTTCTACTTGCCTTATCGTAGAGTAAGGACTGTAGGGACGGAAATCAGTAATTTTTTACTCACCCCTCAACCAGGGAATGCTCCATCCAGTGTCAGGTCATTATGTTGTGTGTGTGTGTGGTTTTGACAGAATGTGCACTGTTTTAAAATCTCTCCTGGCTATCCTTCCCCATCCGTCCCTTCAGCAGGTTACTGCCTTGCACTTGGTGAAAGCCACATTTTCCTTTAGGGAATCTACTTAGCCCTCTGGCAGTGACTCAGTCTTCAGTTGCACTAAGCCCATGCAGTCAGTAAAGCTCTGATGAAAAAGAGCAGCATGCAGAAGCTGTTTCTTGAGTTTCAAGTCATTCCAACCCATATGCAGCCATTACAAATTTATTAAAATTTAGGTTGTTTTCTCTTTACCAGATTCCACTTTATGTTGAGTAATCAAATGAGCAATAGGGCTTTTTCCTTCCTATAAAGCATGTATGTCTTTCTAAAGTTTTATTTAGGCATCTTTGCCTTTTCAGCTCTCAAATGGATTTTTAAAAATCCATAATTTTGTAGCTTACCAGGAATAGCCTAATCTTTAGCTCAGTACACGTTATTCTAAAGTGCATGTGGAACATGGTCCAGGAAATATCATATATTAGGTCGCAAAAAAGTCTCAATTTAAAAAATTAAAATCATACAATATATGTTCTCATACCACATAGAATGAAATTAAAAGATTAAAAAACAAAAGGAAATTTGGGATTCAAGAATATGTGAAAATAAATTAGATACTACTAAATAATCAATGAATCATAGTAAAATTACAGAGGAAATTAGAAACATTTCACAGATGAAAACAAAATCACAGTATATGACAAGTTCTGGAATGTAGCTGAAAAATGCTTAGAGGGAAATAAATAGCTATAAATGCTTATATTAAAAAAGAAGGAAGGCATCAAATTAATAACCTTCCAACATAAGAAACTGAAATAAGAGGGCTGCCTGGGTGGTTCAGTTGGTTAAGTGTCTGCTCTGCTCAGGTCATGATCCCAGGATCCCGGGATCAAGTCGCATGTTGGGCTCCCTGCTCTTCAGGGAGTCTGCTTCTCCCTTTCCCCCTCTCCCACTCATTCTCTCAATATCTCTCTCTCTCTCTCTCTCTCTCTCTCTCTCTCGAATAAATAAATAAAATCTTTAAAAAATTGTTCAGGGAGAAATATAAAATCTGAATATACCTATAACAAGCAAAGCCATTGAATTACTAATGCAAAAACTGTAGAAAAGACAAAGCCCAGGTGGCTTCCTTGGTAAATTCTACCAAATGTTAAAGGGGAATTAATACCAATTATTTATATATTTATCCAGAAAAATAAGGAGATTGAAGGGAACACTTTCCAATTCATTCAATGAGGCTAGAATTACCCTGATAACAAAAAGCAGACAAAGACATACCAAGAAAACTACAGGCCAACATTGTATATTTATCAAAATAGTAACAATTAAATTCAGGAATAAATAAAAGGATTATACTTCATGACCAGGTGGAATTTATGCCTGAAATACAATGTCGGTTTAACATGAAAATCAATCTATGTATAAACCATATTAATTGAACAAAGGGCAAAAACCACATCATCATCTCAACACAAATGTATTTGACAAAATAAACAGCACAATGATAAAACACTCAATATACTAGAAATAGAAGGAAACTTCCTCAAACTATAAAGGGTGCCTAAACTTCAGCTATCATCATAGTTAGTGTTAAAAGACTGGAAGTGCATCCCTGTGATCAGAAAAAAGACAATGAAACCTATTCTCACCATTTCTTTTTTTTTTTTTAAAGATTTTATTTATTTATTCGACAGAGATAGAGACAGCCAGCAAGAGAGGGAACATAAGCAGGGGGAGTAGGAAAGAAGCAGGCTCACAGGGGAAGAGCCTGATGTGGGGCTCGATCCCACAACGCCAGGACCACGCCCTGAGCCGAAGGCAGACGCCCAACCACTGTGCCACCCAGGCGCCCCTATTCTCACCATTTCTATTCAATATTGTACTGGAGGTTCTAGTCAAGGCAATCAGTCAAGAAAAAGAAACAAAAGACACCCAGATTGGAAAGAAAGACATAAAGCTATATTTATTTGTAGATGACATGATATTATGCGTAGAAAATCATAAGCAATCGACAAAAAAGTGTTAAAACTAGTAAATAAGTTCAGCAAAATTATAGGATGCCTGATTAATACACAAAATCGGTTTACTTTTAAACATAACAATAAACAATATGAAAGTAAAATTGAGAGAGCATTCTGATTTGTATCTAAAAGAATAAAATACTCAAAAATCTGTTTTTCAAAATAAATTAAGTCTTATACACTGAAAGTTACAAAACATCATTGAAAGTAATTAAGAAGACCTAAATGAACAGAAAGACATCTCATGACCATTGTGGTGTTCCTTAAATTGATCCATATGTACTCAACATAACCCCTTTCAAAATCGCAGCTGCCTTTTTTGCAGAAATTGACAAACTGATTAAAAAATGTATGTGAAGGGGTGCATGGGTAGCTCAGTCAGTTAAGCATCCGACTCTTGATTTTGGGTCAAGTCATGATCTCAGGGTCCCAGGATGGAGCCCTGTGCTGAGCTCCATGCTCAATGTGGAGTCTGCTTGGGATTCTCTCCCTTTGCCCCTCCACCAATTTGTACTCTCTCTCAGATAAATAAATAAATAAATAAATAAATAAATAAATAAATAAATAAAATCTTAAAAAATCAAACAAACAAAAATACACGTGAAAATGTAAGAGACCCAGAATAGCCAAAATTCTTGAAAAGTAGCAAAGTCAGAGGAGTCACACTTCCTGATTTCAAAACTTAGCACAAAGCAATAGTAATCATAACATTGTGTTAGTATCATAAGATAGATACATACGTTAATGGATAGAATTCAGAGTCCAGCAATAAACCTTACATTTATGGTCAATTGATTTTCAACAATGATGATAAGAAAATTCGATGAAGGAAAGAAGAGTCTTCAATAAATGATACTGGACAAGCGGAAGTCTACATACAGATAAGTGAAGTTAGAATGACCTCACACCATACATAAAAATTAACAGAAGATAGATAAAATACATAAGTATAAGACCTAAACCTACAAAACCTTTGGGAAAAAAACATACATTTTCTTGATCTTGGATTAGGAAATGGTTTTTGATATGATACCAAAACTCAAGCAATAAATGGTTATAAAAAGGTATTCATCAAAATTGAAAACATTTATGTTTTAAAATATACCATTAAGAGGGATGCCTGGGTGGCTCAGTTGGTTAAGCATCTACCTTTGGTGCAGATGATGATCCCTGGGATCCTGGGATCAAGCTCCTGCATCCGGCTCCTTGCTCGGTGGAGAGCCTGCTTCTCCCTCTCCCTGCCCTATCCCTACTTGTGCTCTCTCTCTCTTTTCTTTCTCTCTGACAAATAAATAAACAAAATCTTAAAAAATAAATAAATAAAATATACCATTAAGAAAGTACAAGAAAACCTAAACTATGAGAGAAAATTCTTGCCTATATATATCTGACAAGGAACTTGTACCCAGAGTATATTAAAATTCTTACGACTCAATAGTAAAAAATACAAACGGCATATTAAAAAAAAAAAAATGGGTAGAGGATTTGAAAGACATTTCTCCATGGAAGAAAATAAGCAAGTTAGAAGTCCAATAAGACATGTAAAGAGGCTCAACATAGTCATTAGGGGAAGGCAAATCAAAACCACAATAAGACATCACTTCATACCCAATAGGTAGTCATAAGCAAAAATATAGAAAATAAGCATTAGAGAAGATATGAACAAATTAAAACTCTCAAATATTACTGGTGGAAATGAAAAACAATGCAGTTATTTTGGAAAATAGTTTGGCAGTACCTCACAATGTTACACATAGACTTACCATGTTACCCATTTATTCTACTGCTAGGTATACACTCAAAATTAAAAGATGCATATGTACAAATATGCAAACACACACAAAAAACAAGAATATTCATAGCATCATCATTCATTATAATAAAAAAAGTATAAACAACCTAAAGGATATAATTAATGCCTGGATCAGAAGGAGAATAAGGACTCTTCTAAGAGAGGGCTAAAAGACCCCAACTTCACCCCCTCAGCAGATCAATGGGGAATAAGAATTTAAGAGAGCAGAATAATTTTATAGGAATGATCCAATTTAGGAATCATTAAACAAATACATCATATATATATATATATATATGAATTATAGATAATAATGCTGGTTACTATCTGATAGATTTATGGAAGATTAAGAAATATGGCAGAGAGGGAATTTTTTAATCGCATGTCCTGTTTGACATCTCTCCAATATATTTTATTCAACTACAAGTTGCTAAGTGTGGCAAATTTGTTTATCTTCGGTGGGATTTTACTATAGATACCAGCATGTCTTCAGCGAGAGAAGAACACGTAGATGTAGGAGGGAATGAATCTCCTGAAATCACATTTGATCATGTTAATCCCTAGTACTAAAAGGATAAAATTTAAACTATTGTAACATACAAGTTCTTCAAAATCTTATCCCAATCTTTCCAGTAATCATATATACATGTATATGTTCATGTAAATAATGTACACATATACATCATATGTATAATTATACACACATATATCCATTTAAAAACATAATTTGGATCATTTTCGGAAAACATTATATATTTTCTCATGTCATTTCAATTGATTGGTCAATTGCTATTATCATCACTTTTGGTCAGTTGACATGAAATCTTCTCCATTAAAATCCCCTTGTGCCACAACTAAAAATAATTGCTCTTTCAAGTGTTCTGTGGCCCTATAATAATTTCCATTTTAATTATTAGTAGTACTTCTTTTATAGCACATACTATATCTTTATGAAAAATAGGATACCTCTAATATTTATTCTTTAGCACCAGGAGATAGTAAACTGCTCATTTACTTCCATCTTCCTTGAATGACTAACTGATTGAATTATTCATGGTATGTACATTTTAACTATACTTATTGAATTATTTAATTTCTCTCTCTCTTTTTTTAAAGATATGGATGTATTGTAAAGAAGGGGCACATGCACCCCAATGTTCATAGCAGCAATGTCCACAGTAGCCAAACTGTGGAAGGAGCTGAGAGGTCCTTCAACAGATGACTGGATAAAGAAGTTGTGGCTCATATATACAATGGAATATTACTCAGCCATCAGAAGGAACAATTACCCAACATTAGCAGCAACATGGACGGGACTGGAGGAGATTATGCTAAGTGAAATAAGTCAAGCAGAGAAAGACAATTATCATATGGTTTCACTCATATGTGGAACATAAGGAATAGAGTGCAGGACCACAGGGGAAGGGAGGGGAAACTGAATGGGAAGAAAGCAGAGAGGGAGACAAACCATGAGAGACTCTAGACTCCAGGACACAAACTGAGAGTTACAGAAGGGAGGGGGTGGGGGATGGGATAACAGGGTGATGGGTATTAAGGAGGCAAGTGTTGTGATGAGCACTGGGTATTATATGAAACTAATGAATCGTTGAACACTACATCAAAAACTAATGATGTACTATATGCTGGCTAACTGAACATAATAAAAAAAGAAAAATAAAACAAATAAAATAAAAAGATTTTATTTATTTATTTATTTGAGAGAGAGTGGGAGAGAGAGAGAGTACTAGTGGAGGGGAGGCGCAGAGAGAGAGGGAGAAGCAGACTCCCCACTGAGCAGGGAGCCTGACGTGGGGCTTGATCCCAAGACCCCAGGATCATGACCTGAGCCGAAAGCAGTCACCTAAGTGACTGAGCCATGCAGGCACCCCTTAATTTCTCTTTCCTGATGCGTGACATACTGATGGATCAAAAAGGAACAAATATTCAAACAGATTGATGCTAAAAAAAAAAAAAGAAAGAAAAATTAATTGAATCTTCTTTTTTAGTTAGCTTGATTTTTAGGTTTCAATTAGTCATTTTTCTCATTGCTGTTTCAATTCTGCTTGTGCATATGCTGTTAGATAAGGGATTTTACACTCTTAGTCTATATATTGTAGAAAATAGAAAGGTACTCATTGCAACAAATTTTGTCTGGTCAACTTAATTCCCAGAAACATTCTGGTCCATGTTTGGTTCCTCTGATAATTTTAATAGCTTCTTGTAAGTCCTGAACCTGATTTTAATGGCTCTTTTGTTGTATAATAGTTCTCTTATAGCCATAATTTATTACTTGAAATTTGCATTGACTATTGCTTAAATAATAGCTTTTTATCTTTGCCATCTTATTTTTTAACAGTATCATATAATTTTTGAGGTGTGTAGAATCTAAACAATAAGTAAAAACTGTATTTGCCCCTTAACTCGAAATATCTTCAGTTTGGAAGACAGTTTGCTTTCCTCAGTTTTAAATCAGTCACACTTTGGACACAAACAAAGGAATATAGTTAGGCTTGTTTGAGTCAGCTTCTTTCAGAAAATATATTGTGAATAGTTGTAGCAGATAATAATGTGATATCGCATTTTAAGGATAAACTGAAAAGGAAAAAAAATCGAGATTTGGTTGCCTCATTCCAATGTTGAAAACCTCACATTTGAGTTCCGCAGCAAATATGTGTTGACTCGCCATGTGCTTTAAAGTGAACCATAGCAGTTCTGGGTTATATAAGTAAAAATAATTGTTGCCTTAAAAATCAGGCCCTTTGGTAAGTACTTTGATTATATAAGTTCTTTTTTGCTTTTAAAACTATGGATGTTTATAAACTATTACCAACTTTATCAAGTATTTTAAAATGATTTTCAGGACAAGTACTCTAATCAAACAGGAAGAACTTATTTTTCCCCTTAGCTGATGTCTGTTGAATATTTATCTGTTTCACATTCCATTTTGTTTTGCAATTTGCCCCTTCCACAGTCTAAAGCTCGCTTAGAACAAATTGACATTTTTATAAATAATGTGTAGAAAACTTGCAAGTGCAAGGAAAGCCAAAATAAAATCTAATAAATAATCAAAGCCCAGCTGTACTTCACATTTAAACTGCTTTACACTGCTCAACAAGCTTTTCGTGACGTTCTGATGGAACCCCCTGTCACCCTCATCAATTTTACTCACTTTTTTCCCCAGATCACAGCTATAGAGTAGATGGGAGTTTGCTGGAAGCCAAACGAGTAGAATATGTCTGGTTATGGTTGGTTCATTCCCTTTCTTCTCATATCTTCTACAATTCATGAACTGCCTTTTGAATTTTGTAAAGCAGTTCTCCGATCAGTTGGAAGTCAGCAAAAATTTAGCATTAATGAGTTCATTTCCACAAAAATTGGCTTATTACCATGCAGACTTCCAGTGTTATATACTAGTGGTTTTATAGTTATTTTTTCTATTCTTTTATAAAGATATTCTTTTTACCTGCCACATGTGCAAATAATGAGACTGGTAAGACTTTCTTTCTATAAGTAATTGCAAGCAATAAAAACATCATTTCAATAACTTATGGTAAATTCATAAGTAAAATAAAATCTTTATACAAAGAAATTACATATAATAGCTGAGGAAATTTTATTAATCCTATTGTTCTTTAAAATAAATATTATATAATGATTTATTAATAATTAAATCTCAAATAATAGGGATTTTTAAATAAAAGCTCTAGTTAATGAATATAATGTCCTTCAGAGAATATTATACAAGAATGTTATGTATGCAACAGATTTTAAAATACTTGAAACAGGCATCTAAACACAAATTCATGTATGTAGATAATTTACAATAGCAACTGATCAATATTATTTAATTTACGTGTTTATTTTCTGGTATAACTGATCAAAATTATTTAATTTACGTGTTTATTTCTGATATAAATTTATAATAATTTATAAAAGTGAATACTAACTAATAAATGTTCTTTCCTTTCTTTTTCTTCACCCCATTTCATTATCTCATCTTGACACATTTAAAAGCAATATAAAATAAATTATTTATCTTCAAGGAAAAGTCCTATAAAATCATACATTTTTAATTAGTACTTAATTTTTTTCTTATATAAGAATTGAAGGAAAGATTAACTTATATAGTTACCCATGATTAATGTTTTGTCTACTGACTGGGAGAGTGGTCAATAAAACATACTATACACAAATATAATTTTGATATGATTTAGATCTTAGATTCAGTGACTATAACTGTATTTAATCTAAAAAGAAGTTATTCTTGAATGCCATTAAAATACAGAGATGAAATACTCCCTTTTTAAAATTTATTGTATAAAATTAAACTCGTATTTGTTATTTTGTAATTTATCACTCCAAGTGAATACTACTCAAGAAAAACTGATTTTTCCTAAAATATATTCAACTATGTTCTTTAGTGGAATCTGTATGTTTTTCATAGCTAAATTAAACATTTATACAGATGATATTTGAGTGTTTTTATAAAACTGTGTACAAATATCAATGGTCTTTTAAGGAGGATACTCTATGCTTAATGAGTTTTACTTTCTTAATTTTTAAATATTTACTTTTGAATATTGAATTCTTTTTGTGTAGAATCAAAGGATTATATATAGTAGGTGGTTTTTTTTCCTTGCCCTTATGGAAATATATATGTAGTAAATAAGCATATATGTAGTAGTTTGGGGGGGGGTTGCCCTTATACAAAATGATACCAATCTTCACATATTTTATTATTTTTTTAAAGATTTATTTATTTACTTTAGAGAGAGAGACAGTGTGTGGGGGCGAGAGGCAGAGGAAGAGGGTGAGAGAGCATCTTACGAAGACTGCCTGCTGAGTGTGGAGCCCGATACAGGGTTTGATGAAACAACCCTGAAATCATGACCTGAACTGAAAGCAAGAGTTGGATGCTTAACTGACTGAGCCACTCATGAGCCTCTACATGTTTCATTACTTTTTTTTAACTTTTTTTCTCTTTTAGTCATCAGTTGCAAATTGTTATGGTTTATCATTGTTACCCTGTTGAAATACATGCTCAGTTTCCCTAATTGCTCCTTTTAATATAGTCTGGGCCTGGAAAATGATTAGTAAGACTGGAAAACTGTATTTTCTTTGGGGATAAATGAAGCTCTTAATTGAGCTATGCATGATCAATTTCATAGAAGGAAGAGCCAGACAAGTATTCCATTGTGTATGTACATTTAAGCTTTAACAATTGCAATATTTTTTAAAATCTACATATTTAAGTACAACATAAACTTTAGGCTTCTTTCATATTAAAATGATTAGCTGAGTAGATAAATGTGGTCTCTTCAGTCAAACTTCTAAAGATCCATTTGCCCCTTTACAATCCTTAGCCTTCTTTGCATAGAGATTGAAGTCTTGTGATTGTGTTATGGCCAACTGGGTGAGTGGGAATGGTGAAAGACACTTCCAGATAGGTCATTAAAAGTATCTTGTGGTGGTGGGTAGTAAGGAGGGCACGTATTGCATGGTGCACTGGGTGTTATACGAACCAATGAATCATCGAACTTTACATCAGAAACCAGGGATGTACTGTATGGTGACTAACATAATATAATAAAAAAACAATAAAAAATAAATAAAATAAAAGTATCTTGAGGGGTACTTTAGTTCTTCCTTACCCTGATTCAGCAACTTTGGAGACCATGTACTTCTAATAAAAACAGTGCTCCCTAGACTTAATGTTCATATCCAGGGTTCTGGTTAAACGGCAAATTCTGATAGAGTATATTTGTGATGGGGTGTGAGATTGTACATTTTAGCAGACTCTCAGATACTATTGCTGCTGGTTCATAGAGTTCACTTTGAGTAGCAAGGCTGTATTTGCATGACTACAAGATAGACTGGGGTCACCTAACCTGTATTTTATTTTGGATGAGTGAGTAGTAAAACTACCTTCTTTCAAGTCAATGAGATATTGAGATTTTATTTTTATACCTCCTTAATTTAAAAACTCAGTTTTTGTTTTTGTATGTTTGTTTTTTATCAACAGACTAGAGGGTTTGAGTTTGTATAATCTTTAATGTGTCTGTACTTACATAATCTGAAGTATAGCTGAGTACGCACTTAAAGTTTTACCTTGCCATCTCTGGACAAAATGGGCTAAGAGGGATGAGATTCATCCTAGCATTTTAAACAACTACTAAATAGGCAAAATATCTAAGACCATGCTTTTCAAGACACTGAACATCAGGCAATTAATTGCAATGACCATTTAGAGAGAGAAAACAAATAAAATGAGCCCTACATTTGCCCAAGTTACTGCCTTGAGAGAACTTCCAAGCCTTGGGCAGGGAGTTCAAATAGAGTTTTGGGGTACTCACAGAGTTGAGAATTGAGCTGGAAGTCCAGAGAGAGACAAGAGAGAATAAGACCAAAAATGTGTCCAAATTATAAATTCACAGATCAAAATGTTCCATGAATCTAACACACAAGCAACATGAAAATTATTCCAAGTCACGTAATAGTCAAATTGCTCAATACCAGTAATAAAAAATTTCTTAAATGCAGTCCAAAAAGAAAAAAAAGACACTTATTAGAAGATTTCTCATCAGAAATGATTCAGGAAAACAGCAGAGCAACATTTTTAAAAGTGCTAACACAAAAATATATGTTCACTGAGAATTCTATACCAGTGAAGGTGAAGACCTTTTTAGACAAACTAAACAAGTAATAATTCATCATTAGCAAAGTACATAATAAATACATTGGTAATAAGATTTAATATATATATAATATGCATATATTATATATTTTTATAAGAATGACATTGTACATAAAGAATCATACATCGTGGCCAAATGGGTATTATCCTGTGAATGTAAAATTAATCAAGACAATTCACCATATTAATACACTAAAAAAGGAAAACCATGTGATCATCTCAATAAACACAGAAAAAGCATTGACAAACTCCAACATTCCTTCCTGATGAAAATATTTAACAAACTAGGAATGGAAGGAAATTTTCTCTTTTATTTTTCTTTTTTCTTTTTTTGACCTGATAAGTTACATCTATGAAAAACCCATAGCTGACTTCAAACAACTTGGTGAAAGATTGAATGCTTCTCCCTAAGATCTGGAACAGCATAACAATGCCACCTCTATTCAACACTGAGTTGCAGGTTCTATTCATGGTTATTAGGTAAGAAAAGTAATAAAAGGCATCCAGGTAGAAAAATAAGATGTAAAAATATTTTTATATGTAGAAGACTTGTTTGTCTATACAGAAAATGTGATGGGATTAAAGAACTAGCAGAACTGAAAAGTGAGTTTTGCAAAGTATTGTGGGATACAAGATTAATACAAATATTAAATGTATTACTATATAACCAAAATAAATAATCAGAAAGTGAAATTTATCAAATAATACTAATTAAAATAGCATTTAAAAACATGAAATAACTTGGGATAAATCTAACAAGGGTTGTGAAAGTTCTGTATCCTGAAAATAACAAAATACCTCTGATAAAAACTGAAGATCTCATCTATAAGTGGAGACATATACCAAGTGTATGCCTTGGAAGCTTGATATCACCAAGATATCAATTCTCCCCAATTTTTTGGGCAGTTTTTTATAAAAGGATATTGTATTTTGTCACATTTTTTACTCATCTGTTGAGATGATCATGTGATTTTTTCTCTTTTATTCTATTAACGTGGCATATCACATTTATTAGTTTGTGTATGTTGAAACATCCTTGCAACCCAAGGATAAATCCCACCTGATCAAAGTATATGATCTATCTCTGGCTGAGCACAGAGCCAGATACGGGGCTTGATCTCAAGACCCTGAGATCACGACCTGAGCTTGTACCAAGAGTTGGACGCTTAACTGACTGCACCACCCAGGCCCCCAGTATACGATCCTTTTAATCATATTAATATGTTGTTGAATTTGTTTTGCTAACATCTTTCCATGATAATAATCTTCAACAAACTTTATATAGGAGGAAAATACCTCAATATAATAAAGGCTATATATGATAAAACCATAGCTAGTCTCATACTCAATGGTGAAAGACTGAAAGGTTTTCCTCTAAGATCAGGAACAAGACAAAGTGTCTACTTTCAACATTCATTCAACATAGTACAAGAAGTCCTAAACAGAACAATCAGGTAAGAAAAAAAATACATCAAATCAGAAAGAGAAAAATAAAATTGTCTCTGTTTGCAGATGATATAATGTTTTTTTTTTAGCTGAAGTATAATTAACATGCCATGTTTTGTTAGTTTCAGGTGTACAACATATTGATTCAGCAATTCTATACATTGCTAAGCACTCACCATGATAACCAGAGTCACTAACTGTCACCATTACAATCTTATTGACTATATTTTCTATGATGTACTTTTCATCTCCTTTACTTAATATTTTATAACTAGAAGTTTGTACCTCTTAATACTCTTTATCTTTTTTCCTCATCTTCCACCCAAATTCCCTCTTGCCTTATGTATAGAAAATCATAAAGACTCAACCAAAAAAACTGTTGGAACTAATCAACAGATTCAGTAGAGTTGGGGGCATTAAATCAGCTTCCAGAAATTAGGTGCAGTTTTATACACTAAGAACAAAATATATAAAAAAGCGCAATCTGGCCATGCCTGGGTGGCACAGTAGGTTCAGCGTCTGACTCTTGGTTTTGACTCAGGTCCCGATCTCAGGGTCATGAGATTGAGCCCTGTGTCAGGCTCCAAGCTCAGAGTAGAGGCTTCTTGAGATTGTCTCTCCCTCTGCCTCTGCCCCTCCCGCTCATGCTCTCTCTCTCTAAAATAAATACATAAATCCTTTTTTTTTTTTAAAGCACAATCTGACATCAGCTTCATAATTTCCTGTAGATTTGAACCTGTTCTCTGTCATGGTGATTTATTTCAGAGGGAAGTCCAGTCCATTATGATTGTTCTTCCCTCTTCTGAAAAGAAGACCCATCAGCACCAGGGAACTATGAAACTTTCTCAAACACTTTTGGACCAATTGGTCATTAATTTTTGTTCAAAATTAAAGATATAAATATTATCTAAATTGCTCACCATATCAGTGTGCTCTTATCTAGGGAGATCCTTGGTTTTTACTCTGAGTGAGTCACTTCATAATTTCTGATTTGGGAACAGGCAGAAAAACTTGCTAACTAACAAAAGAAAAACAAAGAAGATGTAAGCACAGTCAATGGGATATCATGCATTTGGAATTCAAAAGTCTAAATTCTTCATGTGGTGGTGCAAACAACATAAGGGAGTAAATAATAGTGGAAGTTTTGGGGTTCACACAAAACCTGGCAGTAGGTCAACTGGGAGCATCACCGTATAGGCTCTGAAGTCAAGGGCCGACTTACTGACCTTGGGTGAGTTCCTGAACTCTGAACCTCACTTGTCTCATTTGGAAAGTATGGAATACCATTAAAATTATGCTAAGGGTTATCGTAAGCTTCAAATGGGAGAACTGGTGCACAATGCATGGCATAGAAAAAGTACTAAATAAATGTTAACTAATGTTACAATCAAGTACACTTTATGTTGCATATTTTAAAAGAAATATTATAAAATTACTAATTTATATTCATACTTATCTTATTAGGTAAAATGTACATTTTTAAAACTTCATAGTGGTATACATCATGCATTAATTTGTAAATTCAACAAATAATTTATTTTGATAGAAATGTATCACCCATTAGTAAGCATCTGAGTAAGCCCATTTCAGTGAGAAATAAGGACTTAAATATTTAGTATATTTATAACCAGTATGAAAATTCTAATTTTTCTTATGCTAATTTCATTACCGTTATATGACCCAATTTATTTGAGTCATAAATATTAGAATGAAACCTACACCTGTAACTTATATGATAAAAATTGAGTTTCTGTGTTCTGATAAAGATTAAGTGCAAGTTGTTTTGGAAGGAAAATGTCTCATAGTATATTTCACTAAACACAAAATATCCAACTTTTAAAAAGTATCTGTTACTTTGAAATTTTGTAACTTCAAAATAATTACAAAATTATATGTCATCATTACGCTAGATTACAGGGAATTGTTTAGACCATATATCGGGGTTTAATGTCCACATGTTATTTCAGATGGCTGTTATTTGATGGGCCTGGAAGAGATTATCATCAAAGCTCTACTCACTTGTTTGATAATCATCTGTTTTACTTACATACACCTCTTATGTTGCAAAACGTTTTATGGTAGCAGCAGGCTAACCTGCTGTGTTTTCCAGGGGATTATGTATGGCAATTCAGACAAGATCCCTCAGAGCTATTTATTGAAGAGAATTTGCTTAAAAATACATCTTCGGTAGTCAGTTCTTGTTTTCCAGTGAATTAATTCAAGTTCCAGCATATCTCAACAGAAAACAGAAGAAAAATATATCCCCCTAATTATTTTCTAGTAAAACATTTCCATATTTTATCATAATTTCAGGTATAAAATCAATCAATAAACAAATTTTAAAAATCATGTGTTTTGTTCTCTACATAAATTCTCATAAATAATCTTTTTTATGTTTCATTTTTTTGCATGTATTTAATCACATCTTTTTCCGTGAAAACACTTACCTATTTTTCTCCGCTTGTTTCTTTTTTATTCATTATTTCTTTTAATTTTTAAGACTTGATTAAGGCATATTTTGCAGGAAATAAAACACATTTTAATGTCTCATTAGAGTAGGTTGGACAACATATACATGCGCGTAACCACACTAATCAAAATAGAGAACAATGCTGTATCCTCGAGTACGCCAGTTTGTAGTCAAAGCTGGATTTAGTACCACTGATCTGCTTTCTGTCATTACCGACACACTTCCACCTGTCCTAGAATTTCAAATAAACAAAATCACACTGTATCTGTTCCTTTGTGCATGACTTTTTTTACTCAGTATAATATTTCAAAGATTTATCCTTTTCAGTGTTTGCATAAATATTTTAATTATTTCTACCACTGAGTGGTCTTCAAATGGCTGAGTGTATGAAAAGATGCTTAGCCAGTTACCTGTTAATGGACCTGGGTTATTACGTTTTTGCCTCCTATGATTAACACTGCTGTGAATATCCTGTACAAGTATTTATTGTGAATATACGCTTTCATTTATCTTTGAACAATACCTAGGAGTGGAATAGTTGGTAATATGATGTGTGTGTTTAACTTTATGAGAAAATGCCAAACAGTTCTACAAAGTGCTTGTAGCATTTACACTCCCAACAGTGAAACAGGAGTTCAAATTGATTCCTATTCCTGATATTCAAAGTTGTTATTCCTTTTAAGTTAGCCATTCTGGCAGATGTTTATTGGGAGTTCAATGTGCTTTTACTTTCCATTTCCTTGATAAATAATGATAATGAACTTCTTTTTATGTGCATATTAGCCATCTATCATATTTTATGAAATACTTGCTTGAATCATTTGTCCAAATTGTATTGGGCTATTTTCTTTTTATTAATTTGTGTTAAATACTCTGGATCAAGTCGTATGCAAGAAACAGGTATGGCAAATGTTTTTTTCCAAAGAGTGCTGTGCAGTTTTATATTTTAAATGGTATAAATACATTTATAAATAAATTTAATGATATAATCTGAAAACATTTTATTTTTTATTATTTTTAATTTGATTTTTTCTTATATATGTTATTTGTCTTATTTGTCATCCATACCTGTGTAAAGTTTTTCCTTTGATATCTGCTACAATATTTTTTGTGTGTATTTTGTTGTTGTTTTCTGAGTATCAGAATATATTTATTTTTAAACATCAGTGGTAGCCACTTGTCATTACCTACTATAAACAAACTAATATTCAGTGTATAGTTTGATGAATTTTCATAAATATGTTCATCTATGTACTCACCCAAAATCAAAATGTAAAACTATTTGTTGTCCCTAAGAGTTATCTTGGTTCCCTTGGCAATCATTGGCTCCAACACTGTCTGTCTCAGGCAAGCATGATCTGCTTTCTATTTGTCTAGATTTAATAAACAGTTTCTAAATGTCATATAAACAGAATTATGGAAAATGTATTTACTTCTGGGTTCTGTGGCTCAGTGTTAAGATTTTAAGATTCATCCATCTCATTATTTTATCAGTAGTACATTATGTTTTATTGCTGAATAATATTCCATTGTATGGATAGATCACCACTTTTTATCCGTTTACACGCTGATGAATTTAAGTTTTCAAGTTTTTGGCTATCGCGAATAAAGCTCCTGTGAAGTTTTTGACATGTTCTTACATGCACATAGGTTTTTATCTCTTGTGGATAGATTCCTCGGAGTGAAATTTCTCAGGTGCATGGTAAGTGTATATATAAGTTTAAAAGAAACTGCCGGACAGTTTTCCATGGAGGGTGGGTGATGCGTGGGGGCCGAGATCCGGTGTAGAGAGTGGAGGAAAGCCCACGTGGTGCACACGTGCTTGCCTCTGCTCTTAGGCTCTGTTTTTGCACTTAGGTTCCCCTGTCCATTTTATTTATCTCTTGATATCTGTAGCACCTGGATCTGCTCTTTTCTTCATATTCCATAGAACCTTAGTAGTTTTAATAGTGGTTAGTGTTTTGTGGAAGCAGAGAGCTCTTGTGAAATGACCTTCCATTTTATTTGTGTGTAGAAGGGTTTTAAAGGATATTCACTTTTACTGGTGGAAAATTTGTCATCAGTTTCCATAAGAGAAGTCACTTATTTCCCTCCTTCTCTATTTTCTAAAAACGTTTGTGTAGGATTTGCAACATTTCTTTGTCAGATGTTTTAAAGAATTCACCAGTGTAGGCAGCTGGGCCTGGAGTTTCCTTTATGTGAAGGTTTCTAATTATGAATTCATTTTCCAAAATGTTTATAGGGTATTCAGGTTTCCTACTTCTCCGGTCAGTATTGCATTAAAATTGCTCATTACAGGTCTTTATTATCCCTTCAATGTCTAGAGTATCTGTAATACCTAAGAACTTTGCTGAACTTGAAGAAGTAGTTCAAAATTTAACAGAATTTTTAGATTATGCCTAAATTGACTAGAGAGATATCTAGGGATGTTCTTGTAACCTGCACTCAGATTAGCAGCACCAGATTTTTAATTCCAGGGACAAAACCAGGAGAATCACCACACACTGCATCTCTCTCTTTCTCGCTCTCTCTCTCTCTTTTCTTATTACCATCAGCTTGTGGAAGGATAAGAAGCAAACATCATATTTAGGAGATAAAAGGAATTATTTATTTATGCTTCCTGTTTCAACCTCCTTTGTTTGTGTTTTATAGAGAAATCAAGACAATTACTATTAACTTTTCTACTTCATGCTTTATTCTATAAGCAATATAAATCCAAGTAATTTGCCTAGGGTGTCTTTAAAAACGAACATATCATTGTGCACCAATTAATGATTCTTTTCCATGTAATTTACATAACTGAATTTATAACTGGTAAATATTTCAACTTGACTGTGAGTTCAAAAGTTGAAATAACAAAATCTGTAGCAAATCTTTCAGTTTTATGGAGTGTTCTCTCAGGTAAGGTAGAAGAACATCAGTGGGTTATTTGAGAAGCTAATACGAACATTATTCTTACCTCACTCAACTTGTGAATATAGGGCTCTGCTTCACTACTTTCCAAATAATGTAAATATAATTTATATCACACATAATTCTTAAAACAATGCTTGTTATAACCGACTTTTGTCATTACTTAGAAAAGCTACAATAAGACCTCATGAATTCAGGACCTGCTCAGAAAATTTGTCATAAATTTAATACTTTAAACATATATACAATGATAAAAAAGATATATACACATGCTTGTTTAGGAAATCTGAGACATACTAACACCCTTTCTTTCACCCAACTAGACAAGAATCATTTTTTCATTATAAATCTATTTTTGGTATAAAAGTATTTTTAATAAAGGCCTTCAGAAACATGAATAAATTAATTTTGTTTATTAATATCGAATGTATTCTATGATGTGATAAATTAGTTTTTTATTGTTATTTGTATGAACCCTACAAACAACCAGGTGGAACATAGAATTTACAAATATTAGTTTCCTAGAAAATTCTTCCATTTTGTTTAATAAAATATTAATATTTCAATTTCTATTGGCTTCTCTAAATAAATATGTCTGAACTTGTCCTATTTAATATTTATAACAGCCCTACAATCTATGATAAAATTTGCCTATAAAATACTTAGAGCATCCTCCAAATCTAAGATGACAAGATATGCAGAGCAGAATTCTGATTTTGTTTACCTTTCTCCTAATAGCCCTTTGTAAATTCTACATCTCTGTCCTACTCCAGATGAAGAGTCTTATTGTAAACCAGTTACTATGGAGTCATTCACCTGGTGGTACACTGGGCATGGTCATCATTAATGCAATGTAAAAGGAACTCTTCAGGAACTCTGGGAAGTTCTTTGTTATAACCTCTGCTGGAAGACAAATTAAGTATTCCTTTTTTTCTGCTGGAAACATTTTAAACTGGTGAATGCAGCTATCAGCATATAATGTCTATAACTACTGTGATCACTCTTCTAATCTGAAGGTCAAAACTGATAGGACACAGAAGGGATGACATGGCATTGTTGAGTTACAGAATGAACCACTGTGTAACTGTGCCTTTGCCCTCATTGTTTCAGATTATTTAATGAGTTTTCTGTCACTCACTTTTAATCAGTTATGTAAATGTTAACATATGTTATTAGTGAACACACACTAATAAATTTCCAGCAATAATATAATCTTTAATTAGGCATTATTTAGTTATCACCTGGAATTATAGAAAACCATTGAAATATTGATATCTAAAATTTTTAATGCCAGAAAATATTTAGTGAGAGATCGCAAAGATCAAAAAGTAGGAAAGATGTATGCTCTATGTTTGTAATTATGTAGTTTCGCATTTCCTCTCTCTCTGTCTCCGTTTCTTATAAGATATTTTTCAATGGATAAGCATTAAATAGCATCTTACAACCAGAGTTTATACAAATTTTGTTTTTTTCTAAAATAAAACTGTGCAACAAAATTGAGTGT